>NC_142589.1:60617831-60773958 GCF_965207765.1 Zootoca vivipara | reverse complement strand
GGGATAAATTTGATTTTGGTCCCATTTAAAGATGAACCTACCTAATTTGCCCTTTCCGAAACAATAAGCAACTGAAAGACAACCTTCCTTTGAAATTCACTCCAAATTTTGCAGTGTAGTTCTCCAACAAAGTAATGTATATAAAAATACATATATTGGGGTAAAGTGTACATAATTCATAAATTTGTGAAAAATACATAAAAGCAACAAAGCAATTGCTTTGAAAAAAGTGTTCATTAGGGGGAATTGCATGGAAAAGTCTATATTAGGAGAAATTCTCAGTGAAACACTGATGTTCTATATAAGCTTGGATCCCCAGATGTTGTTGGGCTACAATTCCCATCATCCCTGCCATGGGCTGGGGAATATGGGAGTTGTATTCAACAGTATCTGGGGACCCAAGGTTGAAGAATAGTGCAGCCAATACTGAGCTATATGGATCAATGATCTAACTCAGTATAATGCAAATTCTTATGTTCTTAACATGATGTCAGCAGGGCAGTTAAGATGTGACTGACAAGATCTGACAGCTGACCTGGCAAAAACAGGTCACATGACATCATTGTGACATCAAACCTGGCCCACAGGAAACTCAGAGAGATAAGGACCTAACCCAATGGCCAAATCCGGTCCCCCACCCCTGTTTTAAAGGGCCATTGTTGGTGAGTTTTGTCCCCTGCCCTCAGAATTCACCCTGCTGAAAACAAAAAGTGAAAGCGAGAGGCTGTTCTGTCTCCCTCTTCTTTCTGTCTCTTTCTCTGAAGTCTTCACATAACAGAGCCTCCCATTGAGATCTTAAAAACTTGAAGACTGGTAAAGGAAGCGGTGTCCCCAGAGATACAGCAGACCCAAAACATATCAAGCTTAGATCACTAATGTAATGAGCACACTAAATTGTGCCACTAAGCAGCTGGTGACCCCAATTTCGCTGCAGCCCTAACTCTTCCAGGAAGTGAGCTGTGTAGGGTTTATAGAGAACACCACGTTGAGATAAAGAAAAAAAAAGAAAAGGGGCTTTTATTTTAGCCCACTAACCTTCAACACCACAGGCTGTAACATACAGCTGAAGTTTTCTATTTTCTTCAACGGTAGGAATTTCCAAGTACAGTTTCCCTGTAAGAAAGTATTGGAGATTTACAGGGTGTTTTCCTCCCCCCCATAACATTTCCTTAATTGCATTATGCAAATTGAGCATAAGAGAGTACAGATGAAGCCATCTTGATGCTTTATAGATTTCTCCAAAAGGAAATGGCACACCCTGGAAGCCATAAAGCCAACTGCATAACCCAAACTCTCCTTTCTTTCTCTGGCTACATGCCAACTCCCAGCTTTCTTGCCACACCTACACAGAGCAGCTAGTCTTAGAGTATCTTCTAATTATTGTTTACTGCAGCTCCAGCATGCTAACACCACAGTTTTTTTTAATCAAGGTTCACACGCCGTTAACCACAATCCATCTGAATCTAGTGGTTTTAAGAGAAGTATTCCTCTGTGATGCACTCTTTAAATATCTATCTATCATCTATCTATATATTTTTTAAGACTTCCATGTGATTCAAAAACCAAAGTCATGGCTCCATTGCGGTGAAAATAATTTAGGCAGCTTTTGCACATGCACAGATGACAGCACATGTGCACATGAAAGCATAATTGAATTGGGGTTCAGCACAGGGAAAGAAATCCTCTGGTGAGGAGATCCCCACTCTGGTGTAAACAGCATCAGGAGAAAGTGATGTTAAAATACAGAAGAAGGGAAACCACCTCACAGTTTCAAATTGCTAATGTGAACATACCCTTAGTTCACATCCTGTCTGATAGGGATGTCCAGCAGCTAGCTAGTAGCCACTGGGTACCAAGGACCATTAAGCAAGCATCTTTAAGCAATGGTGGACTTTGGGGCTCAAATTAAGCAGCATCCTGGGCAACACCAAAATCCAACGCCCCCCTTGTGCTCCATTCAAAATCACAGTTGCAGCACCCACTGCAGTGTCCCTGAGGCTCTGCACCTAGTTCGCCCAAACCAGTCACACTCCCCTAAATCCACCTCTGCTTCAAGCCACCAAGAACTACTTTTAGGGACAGATTGCAGTAACAGCGATTTTTATGTTTTAAAAAATGGGGAGCACCCGTTGTTGTTTCTATCCCAAAACCTTATCTGTATAGCCTGATAACTGTGACACTTAGAAAAGACTTACATATATAGCATACATTTTATATCTTAGAACTGAAGGCTGTGTCCACTGTTATTCCTACTCACAGTAGACCCATTGAAGTTAATGGGCAATGCTAATTTGGGTCTATTAAATTCAGTAGGTCTGCTCTGAGTAGAACTTCACTGAATGCAAGCCTGAGTTTACAGTGACTTTTTGTCTGCAAGATCCAACTCGTTTTTGTACTTCTTATTTTTCTTTGTTGCCCCGTTACCTTCACTCGATGGCTCTTGTTAGCATTACCGTATATTTCTGCCATGCAGTGAATGGCTTACTCATAGTAAGAGATGGATGCTGCGGTCTGTTTGCAGGGTTTTGACCTCCCGAACAACTGCTTTGCTAATCGGAAGCCAAGCAGTTTATGGTTTCTCATTTTAATCAAAGCAGCAGGATCGGTAGCTAATTCCCACCACCACCGATCAATACTGCAAATGATCTTGCTTACAAAGGACATGCCACCTAAGAGGGATTCCATGTAAGAACTCCTCCCACTGAGGCCCTGATTTCTTGTACCAGAGGTGTACGTTTAACCATCTCATCGCAAGGTGGTGTTAATAATACAAAGGATATTGCTGCTTCTGTTATGCCTGAGCCTACTTTGTTGAATCCCAAAGACTAATTAGAGACTGGGGAATAATTAGTGCGTCACCCCATGCTTTTAGTTCATTCTATTTCAGTTTCAAAGAGCAAAAGCAAATATCCGATTGAAACACACACTCTTTTTTTCTGTATGTGTTGAATATTTTATGGTTCTTCCGCATTGCATCACTATGCTGCTGGTTGTCAAGAATCACATTGTCTTTGCTCTAGATCCAAGCTGAGGGAGCTGTTCCTGACACTTCTGAAATCCAATTAGTGCATTTCATGTCAGCTATGATGAAGGCTGAGGGGGGGAGAAATCCCCCTCCTCACAGCAGCTGTTTGGTTATTAGAGAGCAGAAGCCTGATGTACAATGAGCAGATTGGTTATTTTGGGACCCAAAACAGTTGTTTTCTACACTTGGCCTAGAAATTTCATGGGACTCCATAGAGGCAATGATACATAGAGGCAAAGGCAGAGGTGATCTGAAGACTGGGGGAGAAGCAGCTCTCCATCTTTAATATAGGCATCCAGAACAGAACAGTCAAGCAAATGTTGGGGTTTACATAAGCACACCATATATGGCAGAAGCAGGAGGTGGTCCTCTATGAATCTGGGAAGGTTCTGTGATTACATAAATCTTCTTCTTAAGGGACTGATATGTCCCTGAACAGCTGCCCTACAAGCTGCATTTTTTCCCTTCAGCCATTGCTGCGACAAAGCACAGAAGTGAATATATGCTGTATGTGGATAGGGGGCTGGCTTTTATACAGATTAATTCAATTTGGCATGGGGAAACAGGCACTTAGATCAGGGGGATCTAAGACAGACCCTTAAGAGCACCAAGCTCTTACGAACGTACAAAATTGCCTTATGCAAATTCAGGCCAATAGTTCATTCAGCTCTTCCAGTTCCCCACCACCACACCTTTAAGCTAAGGTTGGGGGAGAAATTCAATTCAGTTCTCATTTAAAGGTGAACTTACATAATTCACACCTCCCAAGACAATGTGAGAACCTAAACATACCATCGAAATTAGCACTTCTCTTAATTTTGTGATACTGTTCTCCAACTAAACTGTTTACCACAAAGGTTTTATATTAGAGGAAAGCATGCATAAAAATGAATATATTGGTGAAAATAACTTATGCATATCTGTGTCTTCCTTTGTCTTGTTTTCTGGTGATTTATTTCCTCTTCTTTGGCAATGTACAAGTAGCAAAGCTTGCTCAAGAATGGCAAGAGACCTCTAAGGAAGAGGTGTAAGCGAAACACATTGAGGAACTGTGTTTCTAATGACTTTGAATAAAAATTATAAGAAATAATCTGTTTGGATATTTGCATTTTACTTCATATTGGCCGGGGGTGGGTGGGCTGGGGAGGAGTTGTGGCCAGACAATGAAGCCTGAACAGTCTTTTGTTTCCCATCCCTGATTTAACTACTGTGGGCTATTTCCCACCCCTGTTCTTACTATTCAAATACTGTTTATGTATTTATTACATTCATATCCTGCCTTTCCTCCAAGGAGCAACCCTGTGAGGTAGGTTAGGCTGAGACACTGAGACGGGTCCAAAGTCACCCAGTGAGCTTGATGGCAGACTGAGGATATGAACCCTGGTGTCCCAGGTGCTAGTCTGACACTCTAACTACTACCTTATAATGACTCTGCATCAATGTGTGTTTAGCAAAGGTATGTCACAAAGTGGAGGTGGTTGGAGACTGTGATGTGCATTTCTTCTTGCCACTTTAAACACCTTGCTGTCTTCCCCAGACATTCAGTCGATTGCATGATTGTTTCTCATTTGTTGCGTAAGATCCAGGAATCTTCCATAAATAAGATGCTTCCAGTTCATGGATCAGGCATTTTCCTGGTGCTTAAGCCTTGTATATGTGGTTTTGGGGGGATGCAGCGCCTTTCTCCAGCTAACAAGGTTGTTCCAGTTAGGAGTACTGACTGCAAAGCAGTTATACAAACATTACTGGTCCAAAGATCATTCCTGCCACATTGCTGATCATAAGTACACAAGCCACCAGTGCTGGTTCCAGATTGGGGTGGGGGCAACCTTGAGGAGGATACCATTTGTGTCCCCCTCCTTGAAAAGGCTCCTCCTCCACTACTGCCCATTCACTTGCCCTCTTTCTGTGGACCCAGGACAGTAGGGGAGGCAAGCACAGGCTGCTGATCCTTCTCACTCCTGTCACTGCTCATTTACTTAGGGCAGGTGAGGTGAGCAGGAAGTGGCAGCAAAGGAGACGGGAAAATAGCAAGGCTGCAGGGCCACCAGAGGTCAGCAGTATGTCTGCTGATGAGGAAGGAGCCTTGGCTGTTTCTAGGTTATGCTGCCCCTAACACTAGCCCTGCAGCTTTCCCGCTTCCTGCCCATACTGTGTTACTGTGACATCCTTCACATATTTAGTCCACTTTTTTTGTAGCTGAGCAGTCCCCATCAATACCACTCTAGCAAAGACACTGCCACAAAGCCCTTTTAGAAGGGGTAACAGAACGGGTGTAGTGAGAAGCAATGCCCTTCCATCTATTGCAGCAAGGCCCAACTATTTTATGAACCTTTCCTGTTTGTATTTTTCGTCCTGTGTGGGACGTGCACCGCCTCTCTCCCAGGGTTCTCAGTAATTATTGAGCATAATAAGACCCCTGCTGGATCAGGCCAGAGGTCCATCTAGCCTCTGCATCCCACAGTAGCCAAGCAATTGCCTATGAGAAGCCCACAAGCAGGATGTGAGAGCATCTGGCTATGGTTTCCACGTGACTGGCATTCAAAGAAAGCATATGAACTATCATGCCTAGACTGAGGCCGCTGATAGCCTTACACTCCACAAAGCTGACTAATCCCCTTTTAAAGCCGAGTTGGTGGCCGTAACCACATCTTGTCATAATTAAGCTATGTGCACCCCGCTCTCTACCAAACACATACATACATATCACTGTCAGGAAAAGGCCTACTTACGAGTAGGACCCTGGCAGAGACACATGCCCGGCTGGCATGTTCTCCCCCTGGGCGATCGTTCGGGAGCTTCATAAGCATTCTCCAGCCCAAACATCACAGCGACTGGTGCCAGAAGACACCAGCACACTTTAGGGATCCGCAGGGGTTGCACAGTAGTGTAACAGAACTCAGTAGCACAGCATTTTGGCTAATCTACTTTATTTACATATAAACACACACGGAGCTCTTCATCTTGGCTCCTTTTCTCTCTAGCATCACACAGCAAAGAGAAAGAACAATGGAACACCAGTTCCACTTCAGGAACACAGTAAGACAAACATCCTGTCTACATCACTTCCACTCTGTGGAATGAAAACACATACTGTACAGTCAAACCTATGACTGCACACGGGGAATGAATCTCCCAACAATCACATGTAAACACAACACTGCTGGTGGTGGATTAGAACTAGTTCAAAGTGCTAAAGTGAAGGTTCGACCATTTTTTACAATCTGCACAAGTACTATGTTTCAGTTTTTAGGCCCAACTCGATGTATCGGGGCAGCTATCTCTGCTATTCCTGTGCCAGCCCTGTAAAGAGGGTACGGGTTGGATAACTGTAACAAAGGGAGCCCCTTGCTTCAGGTGGCAGAGCAGGTGGTGTGGCAGATCAATGCTTTGGCCTCAGGCCACCTGCCACAGCTATTGGCCTACTGCCTTCCCCCATTGTTTTGCTGGCTGGAGAGCTGCCTGCCAGGCTAGTGTAGAGCTTGTCTGAGGCCCAGGGTGGGAGTCTTGTTGTTGGCAAGACAGCGTAAGTTCGACAGGTCCTTAAGCAGCACCCCCAGCCAGCTTAGCCCTCTGAGGCTTGGGGTATATGTACCCGGCTGCTCTCACATCTGTACGGACCTGATGCCAGCTATTGCTTTGAAACTGTATGGGCGGCGGGGGGGGGGGGGAGTTATTGTTTTTGTTTGTTACTAGGGTATGCATTTTGGTGTTTTTATATTGTAAACCACCCTGTGCTCTTTCGATGAAGGATGGTATAGAAAATATAACAACCGCCTCTGTATCCAGGGCCTGTCCCTGTGTCATAACCAGGGGCCACCCTTGGACTTGGCAAATCTAATATTAAATCTATTTGAATATGTGGCTTGCAATATCAAAAAGACTCAAGTTTGCTGCTGGTATGAACAATGCAGCTTGGATGCTTAAACAGCTTTGCACATTTTCTCTGTCTCTCACACATGCACACCCTCCTCTCACTCACAGATTAATTTTGTTCCCAAAGATATTTTTACCTTGATCAAAAATAAAAGCCCTTCTGTGTTCTGCTTCTCTGTGAGCTGCATAATTTTCTCACTTGCTATTGGACAATGACTTTGAAGGGGTATTTTGGTTATTTGCACCCCCTCCTGTCTTGTTCATCAACATCACAATTAATAATAATGCAATTTTAATTCTAGAATATCTGAGAATATATATATATATATATATATATATATATATATATATATATAGAGAGAGAGAGAGAGAGAGAGAGAGAGAGAGAGAGAGAGAGAGAGTTAAACTGTCACTAGAAGTTGTGAGGGTCTTCTTGATGCCCCCAAAAGTTATAATTTTCCCAGATGGGTCAAAAGAAAGAAATCTAAATCTATATTTTATTCAACATCTGTTGAGTTAGGGTAGAGGGTAGGTATGGGGGAGAAATGTGATTCAGTTCACATTTAAAGGCAAATCTACCTAATTTGCAATTTTCAAAATATGAGAACTGAAAGACAATCATTCTTCAAAATTCATACTTCTCCAAATTTTGCCATGTTTTTCTCCAGCAAACTGATGTCTTTAAAAGTACATAAACTGGGGTAAAGTGTGCATAAAAATGCACATATTCGTGAAAATAACATACAAAATGCATTATTATAGGGAATATAAAGAAAAACATGCACTAAAACACTGATGAATTTTCACCAGAATTTGATTTAAAGTGCAAACTGATGTGGAAATATGAACAACTGAACTTATTGTCCAACTGATTGGACAAATGAGAAACTGAAATTGACTGATTCACCCATACCTAAAACAGAGGTAGGATACAGGGCTGTAGCCTGTGCCACTGAGGAACAGTAAAGGTCTGGTCCTGCAAGGTTATTCTAGTTCACTTTCTATAATTTGCAATCAGGAAAAATAAGTCCACTGTGCCACTGTATTCCGCTCTGGTCAGACCTCACCTGGAATAATGCGTCCAGTTCTGGGCACCACAGCTCAAGGAGGATACTGACAAGCTGGAATGTGTCCAGAGGAGGGCAACCAGAATGGTCAAAGGCCTGGAAACAATGCCTTATGAGGAACGGCTTAGGGAGCTGGGTATGTTTAGCCTGGAGAAGAGAAGGTTAAGGGGTGATATGATAGCTATGTTCAAATATATAAAAGGATGTCATATAGAAGAGGGTGAAAAGTTGTTTTCTGCTGCTCCAGAAAAGTGGACACAGAGCAATGGATTCAGGCTACAAGAAAGAAGATTCCCATTAAACATTAGGAAGAACTTCCTGACAGTAAGAGCTGTTCGACAGTGGAATTTGCTGCCAAGGAGTGTGGCGGAGTCTCCTTCTTTGGAGGTCTTTAAGCAGAGGCTTGACAGCCATCTGTCAGGAATGCTTTGATGGTGTTTCCTGCTTGGCAGGGGGTTGGACTGGATGGCCCTTGTGGTCTCTTCCAACTCTATGATTCTAAGTCTCTATACCATTTGCCTCATGTAGCTCTTAGGGAAATTGTGCAGGCTATTCTGCCCAGTAGCTTTCTTAAAAAATTATACTTATTTCTACCCTCCATCATTCTGGCCAATGAATGTCAAGGCACTGGAATAACTGACAAGCAATAAGCCAGAGATAGAGAACCTGTGGTCCTACAGATGTTGTTGCAGTCAAGGGGCCTAAGGGTTGATGGGAGTTGCACCAGGTTGGCAAAAGCTGATTTAAAGGGTATCAAATGATAGGGTGATGTCGGTGGTGCCACTGCAGTTATGGAGCTCAGTTCCCAGAGAGATCCTATAAGCTCCCTCTCTGTGTTTTTAGACAGATACTGAATACTTTTTAATGCTAGAAGGCCTTTTAAAAAATCTCTAGGCTGTTTTCATAGATGGGAGTCGGGGAATGTGTAGCCCTGCGGATGTTGTTGGATTCCAACTCCCATGAGCCTCAACTGGCACAACCAGTGGTTAAGAGTTAAGAGTTCTAGTCCAACAACATCTCAAGGGCCCCAAATTTCCCATTCCTGATTTAGAACACCCATTTCCAACCTGGTGCTCCCCCATATTTTGGACTTCGACTCCCAACAGCCACAGTTGGTGAATGCTGGTTTAGAACGATGAACAACATGTAGAACTAGGGAGGGTTTATACTACAAACACAGCAGGTTAAACACCACAGGACTTAGTTAATATTATGGTTATTTCTAGCACAGAAATCTTCATCAAGGGGTCAAGAAGCTGAACCACATCAAAAATACCACGGGTTGTAAACATCTGCTTGAAAAAAAAATCTACTGCTGATTATTCAGTCTGAAAAATCTACCCATGTTTGGCTGCCGGATGCTTGTTTCCATGGAAACAGACATCCGATTGGGAGGAGAAAAAACAACCCAGCTTTAAGGTAATGTGTGCTTTGAAGGATCTATTGTTGCTTGTCACAATATTAACCCACTCTAATCTAGAAATTCATGTGCAGAAATCATTGTGCTTTTTTAAAGTAGAGATACGTAACACATCAGGGTCCTAATGATATAGCTCAGTTCATGGTAATGTAAGGCAAGAGCTCAGAAAATAAGGGCTTGGTTTTATCACCACTGGTGCAGTTAGTCCATGGTCATTTGTCCTTGACATGTATATTGATTTCTACTGTGATTTAAAAGAAAAAAAAGTCATAAAAAACCCATCCATTACCAGTAGGAAACCAAACCTTTGAAAGTGCTGTGCCTGAGTGTGCACACACATGTGTTTAGGTAATATTTGAGATGGGGACAGATGGAGAAAAAGGCAGAATCGCTTAACAATAAAAAACCATACATATCATTTATGTACATGCTTTATCTACGGTCCTCTTACCATTCCACAGCCCAGACAGCACTAAATGGGCTTCAGTTCAAGCATTTGGCTTATGTGAATTGTGGATCCAGCCCAGCCACCTATTGAATAAATGGGACATTTGTCCCGAGTGTTCTAAAGCAGGCATGTCCAACAGGTAGATCATGTGATCTACCAGTAGATCACTGTGGCTCCCCTAAAAAAAGCTCAACAACTTTGACCTGAACCCCAAAAAAGGGGGTAGATCACTGCCAGTTTTTAACTCTGTGAGTAGATTGCAGTCTCTTGGGAGTTGGCCACCTCTGCTCTAGTTCAGCAGCTAGTGCTTTGTCTCTGATCATTTTGTCAAGCCTGGGAGATTTTTTTGGGGGGGGGGAGGGAGACTATTGTTTTGAGACAACTGGAAGCCATAAGGTTGTCAGATTTGTAAACCAACCTTTAACTATGTATTTAAAAGCCCTTTAACCCTACAGGCATTAGCCAGTGTTTCAGCTTATCTCTGTGCTGCAAAGTTTTCACCTGTGAATTTTTGCTTATGATGCTGCTGCTGAAGGCACAGTGGCATACTAGTAGGATTTTTTTCCTGCAAAGTTGTCACCCCAGCAGAAAGCAACCCCCTACAATACTGAAATGAATTGAAACATGATTTATTTCAGATAGTTATGACATTTGGGATGGGACAGAGACAAGCCAATAGCCAGAAATGGTCTTGAAATGGGATTTAATGGGTTGAGGAATCATCACCACATAACAGAGACAGCGGCTCCCCATTTGTGAAATGCTCTCCCCAAGGAGGCTCGCCTGGCACCTTCATTACATATCTTTAGGTGCCAGGTGAAAACATTTCCCTTCAACCAGGTGTTAGGCTGCTTAACTTTCTATGTGTCAGTGGGGGGTGCTATTGGTTTGTTTTGCTTCTGTTTTTATTTTATTTAGTATTTTGTGTTTTCATTTTGTATTTTTATGTTGTAAACTGCCCTGTGATATACAAATTTAATAAATAATAATGTGGCCTTAGTAAGCAATTGGATAAGATATTGCCAGCATGGTTTTAACTCTACCAATAAACAGGGATAAGGCACACACACCTGTGGCTACAAAACTAGTCAGAGAAGAAAAAGGAGACGTTTGGAATGGTTTCTATGTTGAACTCTTGAGAAGGGGCAGGGAATTGGGGCTGCATCCTATGCAACACTTACTTAGGACAAGTTCCACTGAGCATAGTTGGACTTACTTCTGTGTAACCTGCATAGACTTGCATGAGAAAGTCATGTATGTAGCATGAGAAATTTACATGTGAACAGAATTAATCCCAAGCACCCAGTGCTATGTTTAAAAATGGGACCAGGGACCAGTTGCTTTTTTGTTTGAGTTTATAACTTTATTCTAATAAGACTCTTGCCCCAGGCCTCAGACAAGCTCTGCACCGGCCTTGATATAGGTACCATGTAGTGTTAAACTACAACCTGAGACACCAGGATTCCAATCCCCACCCCCATGAAGCTAACTGGGTAACCTTGGGTCAGTCGCTGTCTCTTAGCCTAATCTACCTCATGGGATTGCTTTGAAGATAAAAAGTGGAGGGGGAAGAACCATGTACAGCTTGAAGCTCCTTGGAGGTAAGGCAAGGAGTAAATATGCTGATCCTGTGCACACTTAGAAGTTAGAGCCACAGTGAGTTTAATGGGAACTTTCCCCCACTGAAATCAATGGGATTTAAACATGCCTTAATTCTGGATGTATCATGGTCTATCTCTCTTTTCTGCCAGAAAAAATATATAAATAAATCAGTTAACAGATTAACAAAATATGTGTTAAGGACTGTACATTTTTGATATAGCAGTTGCATTTTATTATTTGATGTCTAATTCGTATATTTCATCCTCGTTAAAGTTACAGCATACAATTTATGGTACGGTAACACACGTGAGTGGTTTTCAGTTCATAATTAGTATTTTTATAGCAGCTTCCACTAAAGCATCTGCCAGCATTTTACAAACATTAGTAAATGAACTCTAACAATGCTCCTCTGAATTAGCCGTAATTTATGAACTTCTATCAGAGAATGTACCAAATGGAAGAACTGCCGATATGCAAAGAGCCTCCAGGGCGTGACTAAACAGACTCACTTCCTATTGTTGCAGACCTCCAAATGTGTCAGGGACACCTGCTGAAAAATAATGAGGCAGAGGTTCTCCAGGGAATACAGTTAACCCATGCACACAAACAGCACAGGAGAAGCTGCTTTAGTGTCAATCAGGAAAATGGTCAGAATGTTGTTCGTAGGTTTTAAAAAAGCAGAAAATAGCTATTTCCAAACTAAATGTACGGTAGATTCTGGGGCTTGGCTGTGTGACAAACTTAAATCAGCTTCAAGCCTGTTTCACTGCCATTTCTCCTAAGGAATCCTGGGGACTGTAGTTCCGTGAAGTGGGCTAGAATTGGCTCTGCAGTCTTCTAGAGCAAACGTGTATCCAACTTCTTTGTTCAAAAGATGTGAAAGTGACATCATTCAAACATAATATTGGCTGTGAACCATGGTTAGGGAAATTAGCCGGTGTGAGTGTGTGCAGCTCAAGGGCACTCTGCCTTGCTGCTCTCTTTCTAGAGAAGCAAACCATGGCACAGCTGGTTTAATGTTACATGCAAACCAGCACTTGTGATCCCCCTTGATTGCTCATAGTTTGTATGTGATAAAAAAACCCATGAGTGCTGGTTTGTTTCCTTACACTAGGAAACAGGACTGGTTGAGCTGTGTGCACGTGCTTATTTTTCTAAATAGAGTGTATGGCTAGGGTTCTACCAGTGAATTAAAACAATTTCCAAATGGGCTTAATTTAAAGATGTAGGGTAGATGTGCTATATATTGCACAGAACTGCAGTTCCCGGAGAAGGGATGTAGGAACGATTTAACCAGAATGCAAACATCTTAGAATACTGTACTGGGTCATCTTAAAGACTAACACATCTACAGTATTGTGGCACAAGCTTTTTGCAACTAGGTTTTGGTTTCCCAGAAACCCCCCCCCAGAGTTTATACCATAATAATCTTTAAGATGGCACAGGACTTTTGGCTGTTGTTCACAGTTACACTGCCTTAATCCCATGGTGTACATGTGTTGCAAATTACAATGTTGAGCCAATGCCAGTTTTACATTTGAATTAGAAATATGAAATGCAAGAAGTACTTTTAATGTTTGTGTTTGAAAATTCCCTAACAATAAAGCTGTGTATATTTTGAGGTTTCATTTTGTTTAAATCTGTGTAGGTAACCTGTGGCCTTCCAGGTGTTGCCATTGGGCTCAGGGTTCCACCATCCCTGGCCATTGGTTATGCTGGCTGAAGTTGACAGTGGTTGAAGTTCAATATCTGGAGGGCCACAAGTTCCTTACCCACATTTTAAACCTTCCTTCTCATTTTCCTTTTAGCAGATTTTGACATCCTATATTCTGTTATATGGCCAGATTCCACCGAAATGAGCTCTTGATCATCAGATGAGGTGCCAAATAACTTCAGCTAAAGGAGGCGGAACTGCTCAATTAAAGACTGGTGTGATTCTAGATTCAGGTAGGTAGCCGTGTTGGTCTGACGCAGTCTTTATAAATAAAAAAAATTGTCCAGTAGCACCTTAGAGACCAACAAAGTTTGTTCTGGGTACAGTATAAGCTATACCCAGAACAAACTTAGTTGGTCCCTAAGGTGCCACTGGACAATTTTTTTATTTTTTATTTATTTATAAAGACTGGTGTGTGTCTAATAGGACCACTGTAGAATAGCTGTATCCCACAGGATCACTGAAGTTACCTCCTGAACAAACACACATCCATCAAATGGTGACACAGCCTTGCCCATAACTTACGTAAGAGGAAACAAACTAGTTCCCAATCCATCCACTGATCAGGCTGCAATGTGCAGCTGAACTTATGAGCCTCAGCAGGATTCTTTGGGAATCCCCACAAAAGCTGGTATATAGCACACCAGGGTAACAGGATCAGCCTATAAGACAAATGGAACTTATTCCCATGGAATCTGGCTGTGGCATTTTTTCAGCCTTGGGTTTAGCATTCAGAGTCGTTACAATGGAAACTGCAAGCACCACAACACACAACTTGCTTTCAAATACAACAAAACCAGTGCTTTTTTTCTACAATTTTTGTGTGTGGGTACTCTCATTTTCCTACTCATATTGAAATATTGCCCCTCAGTGAGGCGAAACTGACATTCACAAAATGTTTAGGGGTATGCATAGCCCTGCGTCCCCCCAGAAAAAGCACTGAACAATACCATTTAAAAGATATATAATGTGAGTACAGACAGAAGGGGAATAATATAATATACAAAGGGGCCTAATGGCTCAGTAGTGCAAGAGATATGTACACAGATGAAAATGAGATCCATTCCACCAGGATGAATGTGACCCCTTCCCCTACACAGTGTGGAGCCTACCATTAGGCAGAGTGTGAGTCCTACCGCAGACTGCAGATAGTGAGCAGCAAGAGTGGTGGCAAGGAATAGGACAGATCTTGAAGCCAACCTGCTGCTCTCTGTTGTAGTAAAGGATGCTACTCCAATGGTCAGTGTTGCAATAAGATTCCACTTCTAACTGAATCAGCTTATATAAAGGCATGAAGATATCTTGGGCTGGCACTGTTTATTGGTAATGTATTGCTTTCTGAGATAAAAATCTACATGATTCTAAAAAGATTGGGACTACAACCCTAACATTACACACTTGCAGTCTTATAGTGGTGCAAGACCCAGTGAATCCAGGTAAGCATGTTCAGGCACGAGTTGAAAGTTAAAACTTACATATACATCTTATTAGAGAGGAAGCTACATTGAGCTCAGTGAAGCTTGCTTGAGAGTTAAAGGGCCACATGCAGGGGCTGCAAGGCCTTTTTGAGTAGAAGGCAGTGTGATTAGACCTCGTTTTTTGCGGGGGGGCGTGTTTCTATTCTAAGGTCAAATGATTGACATGTAAGCAGCGGAGACAGGAGGGAGAATGAGAACAAAGAGACACTCTTCTGTTGCCCCAGGCAAGGAATGGACCGTGACGCCCACAAAGATTGCACGGCGGTTGGAGAAGGAAACCAAGAGCCTGCCAGTTTCCCATATATTGCCTCCATCCACCCGTCTTTTTTTTTTAAAAAAACTAAACTTTTATTGCACCAAGAGACACTCCCCTGCACTACATTTCCCATCATGCCATCACAATAGAAGGGGCTAGAGAAAGAGAATGCTCCCCTCGTTTTCTCCCCCTCCCCGCTGCGCGGCACGTGCCGCCTTTCTCGGCCAATAGGGGGCGTGGCCAATGCAGGTCACGTGCCTTTGTTTGCTGCTTTTGTGGGGAGCGCTGGGCGGTTAGGAGCTGAGTCTGTGTGTAGCCGCCGCAGTGACTGGAGGCAGGTGGGTTGCCTAAGGAGCTGGTTTGAATCCGAAGAGGGGCCGGGAACGGCGATAACGAGCGGTCGGTCCTTCACTGGGAGGGGCAAATGGGGCTTCGTTTAGTGGGGCGGCAGCGGAATGCGTTGTTGGGGAAGAGGAGCGAAGGGGGGTTCTCGGGCGGGGTCCCTGAAAAATCCGCATTTGTCTCAGACGGCTCCATTGCTTTGTCACCTGAATGGGCTGCTGCTGCTTTTTAAGCGAGTGGGTGGTTCGGTGGTGACCAGCGGGTAGGAGCGGGTAACAAAGCACCGCGAATGAGGAAGGCAGAAGGGGCGCGTGCTCTCCTCGCGGAGCGGCTATTGTTCGCTCGCGCCCACCCCAGTTCCTGAACTGACGGGCGGCGCTCCGTCGTTCGCTTGGGACAGCGATTCTAACGATTGTGGACACCGCCGACAGCTTCCCCGGCTCTCTTAGCATCCGCCCGCTCCCATTTCCCCGTCCACTGGTTTTCTTCTTGACAGGAGTAGCCCGTCTATTGTTGGAGGGAAAGGGGCGGCGCCGCTGTTGTTGTCGAAGCTTCCACTGCCATCACCTTGTCGCGCCCGCCGACGGGGATTAAAGGGAGGGGGCGGCAGGCGCGTTCCTCAGGGCGGCGTGAGGGGCTAAAAATGTGACTTAGGAAAAAGGTGAGAGGGCGGGAAAGAGAAGAGACCCCGCGTGCAGCGGGAGGAAAGCGAGAAGCCCCGAGCCTAAATATACGAAAAGAGGCAAGAGGCCTGCGCGTTCGCGGCTGAGGCGGGTTTTGTGTGTGTGCGTGTCGCCGTCTCGCTCGGGATTGTTTTGGCGCGCCGAAGACGGGAGGGTGGAGGAACGCGCGAGCAGCAGGTGCCCGGATGTTACCGTTATAGCTCAGATTCTTCCCTCCCCTCATTTTTCCCTCCTGAGGTTGGAAGCGCGCGCGCGCGCGCGCTCTCGGGCTGTTTGAATTCGGTGCGGTTCTAGAATGGCGCGTGGGGTGGGCGGGGCTTCGAGGCAGGCGCCGCTCTTCATTTTCTCTTCCCCCTCCCCCATCTTTTCCCCCTTCTATTATCTTGCATTATCTCTGATCCTTATTGGCTGTGAGTCTTTTCTCCTGGTCCCGCCCCATAGTATGTAGTAGAAAGCCAGTGAGGGCTTTTTTCAAAACCACCCACCCCCGCTTTCAGATCTTGGGCGTTGCTAGCCTTTGGTTTTTCAGCCTGACCGCAGAAGAGGTGCCCCTTAAGAACCCCAGCTTTTTGCTATTGTGCGTGTTTGTTTATTTCTTATCCTTCCCCCCAAAAAGAGCTTTGTTTGCCTGCGAATACAAACATACATAGGGGTGCCATTGTGCTACATTTAATTAGCTATTATCTCAAGAGGTCACGGGTGACAGAGGTTAGGATAGGGCAAGGCTCGGATTTATTTTTTAATGTATGCCGCCTTGCTTTGTTAATACTGGGTTTAGCGCAAACGGTTCTAGATCTCGATTATAGTGAGCTGCCCTTTGTGTCTTGAGGTAGCAAGAACAATGGCGCATACCAGTCCTAGGCTAGCAGATAAAAAAGAAATATGTCATCCTTCTGAGGCTCCTGAGGGAGGGTTTTGATGAATCTAGTAGCACATATGTAAGGCTTTGATTGCTTTTAATCATCAATGTTGAAGGGACAGATGGAGCACATCTGCCCAGTGGATTAGTATTTGTTGCTGGAAATGAATTTCAAACCATAGTGTCTTACTTTTAGGTACCCCTTGGATATAGCTGGAGGGAGGGGGAGGCAATAAATTCTCAGGTGCTCTTATCAAACTACTACTTGGTGCTGAAGCAGCCTGCACTCTAGGAATCTATCCAGCCTTAGGTGCCTTCATTTGAGTAGCTGGTAAGGAAAATCTGGTGTGCCTTCTTACAAAATACTTGCACTACTTCTGGTTGCACACTATCTACTTAAGAGCTTGGGGCACAGAATTGTTTATCCCAGACATAAATAATAGGATGTTTGCAATGGACATAAGTAATTTGAAAACCATTCATATTCACTTAGCTTGAGACACAGGACCAGTCCCTGCTTCATTGTGTATATCGGTAATGCAGTAAGATGGGTCTGCTTCACTCTAGTAAAGCACCAAGATAGTGTTGTGGCATCTTGGTTAATTTTAATACAGTTTTGATTAATGTGAGTTAACAGTGGTGGATCCTTAGTGTTGGGGGGTGGGGCCGATCTGAGGTCATAACTTAATTCAGAGTACAGCATTCTAGATATTTACTATGTAAAGCAGGTTGGTTTCTTTTTTCCAGATGTGTTATTTTGTATGTTGTCATCCAAACCTAAATAAGGACTAGAAACTGGTATAAGGAAAACACTGAATAGAGAAGTTCAAGTAGTCCTAACACTTATGTAACGTTTTCATCTTCTTTAGTGCTCACCTATTGGAGTTCCTGCAGCAAATTGTTTAGCCATGGCTTCTTCTGGTAAGTGCTACTATTATGTACTAACACAGTCATACCTCGGTTTAAGTACGCCTCAGTTTGAGTACTTTCAGTTTAAGTACTCTGCGGACCCATCTGGAACGGATTAATCCACTTTCTATTACTTTCAATGGGAAAGTTTGCTTCAGGTTAAGTACGGACTTCCAGAACCAATTACACTCATACTTTGGGTTAAGTACGCTTCAGGTTGAGTTTTCCGTGGGCCTGTCTGGAACGGATTAATCCACTTTCCATTACTTTCAGTGGGAAAGTTCACTTCAGGTTAAGTACGCTTCAGGTTAAGTACAGACTTCTGGAACCAATTGTGTACTTAAACCGAGGTACCACTGTACTTGGGTTAGAATCATGGGACCAGAGGATCATCTAGTCCAGGGGTTCCCAACAAAATTTTAGTCCAACCCCCTGCAATCCTATATAATAATGTCCATGTTGTCCCTGCGTCCAGATGTCCCGTGTGTCCCTGGGGTACTGCGCATGTCCCCCAGAGACACAGGGATTGGACGGAGGGACAACCAGGGACACAGGGATTGGACCCGTGCTCTCGGGACACAGGGAACAGCCAACTGCCGCTCCGCCAACCGCCGCTCCGAAGCCCAGTCTCATGCTGGAGGTGCGCGGTGAGGCGGCGGGGGAGAGAAGCGCTCCCCCCCCCGGCAGCCTTGCCGCACACCTCCGGCATGGGACGGCGCTTCCTCGGGGAACCCGAGGAAGCCGAAGCGGCAGCGGGCGCGGAGGGAGGCCCGCTTTGGCTTGGCAGCGGCGGGAAGAAGGGGAGGAATTCCTCCCCTTTTTCCCGCCACCGCCAAGCCAGTCCCGGAGCCGAATTGCGGCGCGGCGGGGTTTTTCGCTGTTTGCCTCCCCCAGGGGAAGGCAAACGGCGAAAACCCCCCGCTGCGGACTGGCTTGGCGGTGGCGGGAACATCCCGCCACCGCCAAGCCAGTCCCGGAGCCGAATTGCGGCGCGGCGGGGTTTTTCGCTGTTTGCCTCCCCCAGGGGAAGGCAAACGGCGAAAACCCCCCGCTGCGGACTGGCTTGGCGGTGGCGGGAAGACCCGCCACCGCCAAGCCAGTCCCGGAGCCGATTTGCGGCGCGGCGGGGTTTTTCGCCGTTTGCCTCCCCCAGGGGAAGGCAAACGGCGAAAAACCCCCGCTGCGGACTGGCTTGGCGGTGGCGGGAAGACCCGCCACCGCCAAGCCAGTCCCGGAGCCGATTTGCGGCGCGGCGGGGTTTTTCGCCGTTTGCCTCCCCCAGGGGAAGGCAAACGGCGAAAACCCCCCACTGCGGACTGGCTTGGCGGTGGCGGGAAGACCCGCCACCGCCAAGCCAGTCCCGGAGCCGATTTGCGGCGCGGCGGGGTTTTTCGCCGTTTGCCTCCCCCTCAGGGGGAGGCAAACGGCGAAAAGCCCCCGCTGCGAACTGGCTTGGTGGTGGCGGGAACACCCGCCACCGCCAAGCCAGTCCCGGCAGGCCGCTTCCTCTAGCGCCCGTTTTTAAACGGGCTAAAATCCACTAGTGAAGGAATATGCAGCTGTCCCATACAGGGGTCAAACCTACAACCTTGCCATTACCAGCACCACGCTCTACCAACTGAGCTAATACATAATGATTTCTCAAGATACATATTTAATAAATTGAAAGCAATTCTAAGTTACTTAATACTTAAACACCAGTAAAATGTACAATGGTACCTCTGGTTAAGACCTTAATTCGTTCCGGAGGTCCATTCTTAACCTGAAACTGTTCTTAACCTGAGGTACTACTTTAGCTAATGGGGGTTCCTGCTGCCGCCGTGCTGCCAGAGCACAATTTCTGTTCTCATCCTGAAGCAAAGTTCTTAACCCGAGGTACTATTTCTGGGTTAGTGGATTCTGTAACCTGAAGCGTTTGTAACTCGAGGTACCACTGTATATTAAAATGCAATATATTTTTTTCAACCGCATCAGCATTAATCTGCCAGTGTTACAGCTATTGTTGTTGTTTAGTCGTTTAGTCGTGTCCGACTCTTCGTGACCCCATGGACCATAGCACGCCAGGCTATGTCAGCTATTACACGTACTGAAAAGCACAGATGAAGTCTAGGCTTGAATGATAGTGTTCTTGTCAGATGCAATATAACATAAGGTTCACACCTATATCCTGTGACAACTATTAAAATGTCTATAACTGTTCTCAGATGGTGTTTTGGTTGTAGTTTGACTGTGTGAAACTAAATTTTGCTGTAGGTGCCCAAATATTGATGGTAGGATAACTGTACAGATCTTAAGTGAATATTTAGCAAATGCCTGTATTAAAACATAAGGCACTTTTAAACTGGATTTCTTAATGTTTTCAAGGAAACATAGGGATTGTGCCTTTGTGGAGGTACTTTGTATTCCATTGTAGGCCCCCAGAGACCTCAAACATTTACTTAAGGATGCGGAGGGAAGCGGGAGCCTCAATTAACTAGTCAAGCAGGTTTTAAAGTTTGTACTGCAGATGCAGACTTGAAATTTGATTTGCTTCCTTCAGCTTGAGGGCACTTTTAAGCAGAAGTGTGTGCGTTAGCATGATGTGGTTCAAGGATACTGACTGTTAACTTACAATGTCTCTTCTAGACATTCAGGTGAAAGAACTAGAAAAACGTGCTTCTGGACAGGCATTTGAATTGATACTTGGCCCTCCTTCAAAAGAAGCTGTTCCAGAGTTTCCCCTCTCTCCTCCAAAGAAAAAAGATCTCTCACTGGAAGAAATTCAAAGGAAGCTAGAAGCAGCGGAAGAAAGGCGCAAGGTAAACATTATTTTTCTAGTTCTAAATACTACACTACATTGTGCACAAGTGTATACTTGAAATGGTAGCCAGTTTATAGAATTTACCATTGGGAATACTGTAGACAATGAAAAATGCCTCAAACTGAATGTTACAGCACCTTAATAGTTACAATAAATTGAGGATTAGATGAAAATTAATAGTTCAAATAGAATTGCTGCAGTTCTGTTGGAATTTAACTATACTGGAAGTGGAGAAAGAGATTCCAGGACAAATAGGGGAGGCACACTTGTCTATTCCATGTCTGCCCTGATTGGGATGAGGGTGGTGCTGTGGGTTAAACCACTGAGCCTAGGGCTTGCCAAACAGAAGGTCACAGGTTCAAATCCCTGCGGCAGGGTGAGCTCCCGTTGTTAGGTCCCAGCTCCTGCCAACCTGTCATAGAGTTGGAAGAGACCACAAGGGCCATCCAGTCCAACCCCCTGCCAAGCAGGAAACACCATCAAAGCATTCTTGACATATGCCTGTCAAGCCTCTGCTTAAAGACCTCCAAAGAAGGAGACTCCACCACACTCCTTGGTAGCAAATTCCACTGCCGAACAGCTCTTGCTGTCAGGAAGTTCTTCCTAATGTTTAGGTGGAATCTTCTTTCTTGTAGTTTGAATCCATTGCTCTGTGTCTGCTTCTCTGGAGCAGCAGAAAACAATCTTTCTCCCTCCTCCATATGACATCCTTTCATATATTTGAACATGGCTATCATATCACCCCTTAACCTTCTCTTCTCTAGGCTAAACATACCCAGCTCCCTAAGCCGTTCCTCATAAGGCATCGTTTCCAGGCCTTTGACCATTTTGGGTGCCCTCTTCTGGACACGTTCCAGTTTGTCAGTATCCTGACAAGTTCGAAAGCATGTCAAAGTGCAAGTAGATAAATAGGTACCGCTCTGGCGGGAAGGTAAACGGTGTTTCCGTGCGCTGCTCTAGTTTGCCAGAAGTGGCTTAGTCATGCTGGCCACATGACCTGGAAGCTGTACGCCGGCTCCCTCGGCTAGTAAAGTGAGATGAGCGCCGCAACCCGTCTCGTCCGCAACTGGACCTAATGGTCAGGCATCCCTTTACCTGCTAGTAGACTGAGGCCACTATCAATGACAGGTGATACAACAACTAAACATGGAATGTATCTATATTCTAGACCCATGAAGCGGAAGTGTTGAAGCAGCTAGCTGAAAAACGAGAGCACGAGAAAGAGGTGCTGCAGAAGGCAATTGAAGAAAATAACAACTTCAGCAAAATGGCAGAGGAAAAGTTGACCCACAAAATGGAAGCTATCAAAGAGAACAGAGAAGCACAAATTGCTGCTAAACTGGAGCGCTTGAGAGAGAAAGTAAGTCTGGTATTTAAGATTCTCTATAAAATAATGGAATATTAACTTGGACCATCAGTGATATTAACAAACTAGGACCAGTAGACCTTATTTTTTTAAAAAAAGAATAATTCACACCTAATTGCTCAGAATTTGTATATAATTATTGAATTTTGGAGGGAATCACTGGACTTCCTAAGTAGCAATAAGGTAAGACCAAGTCAACAAATAGCTGCACTTACAGGTTTCTACTGATAACCAGTTCCCTAACATTTGACTAAAACAAAATAGCTGCAGTTAGTCCTTTGTTTTGTCCCTGTGTTAAATACTGTGCTGAATAGGTATTTAGTGGTAGAGTTTAAAGAATGCTTTTGATAAATGAGAACACAGAGCTGGAGGTACTTAAAAACTGGATGGGTCAATTTTTTTGGCTGCATTAAGCTTAAATGTTAACCAGTTGGGATGAAAACCATGCTTCTCAAGTCAATAAACTATAGGTTACCAATCTGCTTGAGTGCATCACTATGTAAAACCCCAGGATAATGCTACGCAGAAACTGAAAATTGTAAGCTTTATTTTAGTCCAAACTTTGCATTGTGTTTATAGAAACAAAACAGTTTTGGTTGCAGTAAAAACCCCAAAGAACCAAGTTCTATCTCACTATCTTAACTCTGCTTTACCAGGACAAGCATATTGAAGAAGTACGGAAGAACAAAGAAGGGGGGAAAGAATCTGGTGACAACGAAAGCGACTGACTTCATCCTGGAAACTGACTTTCTCCCCTTTGTCTAAATATCCAAAGACTGTATTGGCCAGTGTTTTTGTTAAGTTTCTAGAAAACTGATGTAGAGCTGTATAGTTAGATCCAACTGTACACATGCTTTGGGGAGCTAGAGGGGAGCCCTTTTCATGTTCACTCTTTTTCTAAAATGTTGTCTTTCCAGTGTAGCTATCTTGTTGCATTTCTTCTATTCCAGTGCATTTGTTCCTGGATTGATGGCTAGTGCTGTATTCAGCTCTGACATATTTGTGAAAGAAATATGTAGTGTAATGCTCATGCTGAATTTGTTGGTTTTAAACATATTACTGTAACCAAGTGACTTAATAAAAGCTGCACAGTGCTGTTATCACAGGTGACTGTTTCTGAGACTAGCATGACTAAATATGCAACTTGGGCATAGCTATGGCTAGAACATTTTTATGCAATAAAGAACAAAAAATGCTTGCAAGCAATATATCTAATGGCTAGTGATGTTTCACAGTAGCCAGCTTCCTTAGAGTTGTTGCCTATTGTTCCAGTTTCACAATAAGAGCTTTGTCTTGCACCTCAGCAGTTGTCAGCTGGTGGTTTGTTAAACAATTAAGAACCACCTCCCTAGATAGGCTTGCACTTTGTAACAAATAACTTCTTGTTAACATGTGACTGTGATCTGACTTCTAAAGCATTTCCCTGTTAGTTTTTAAGTTTCATTTAAAATTTAGGGGTGTCCATACAGCCTCAAGCTCCAAAGTCACCATTTTTGCAAACTGCTCTAGGTTCAAGTATAGTGCTTGGGATAAGAGAAAGCTTAGGTGGTCCTTGATATTAGAGACTTTATTGTTGAAACATACTGACTTGATACTTTTAAAAAGGAACTTGTGGATCTTGCAAAATGATTGCATTGTAGAGCCTTAAATTGGTTTTGGGAGTTTGGGTGTGGGGAATGATAGCAAAACAATGAT
This sequence comes from Zootoca vivipara, assembly GCF_965207765.1. NCBI lineage: Eukaryota > Metazoa > Chordata > Lepidosauria > Squamata > Lacertidae > Zootoca > Zootoca vivipara. The sequence goes on along the minus strand of NC_142589.1, from coordinate 60,750,418 downwards.
CTGAAAGAGTGTCTGCCAAATTGTGCTTGTTTTGTATCTTAGTGTTGTAAAATGTATTTGCCAGTTGGAGCAACTCCCCCATGTGGCAAAAAAATGTAACTGCATAGTCCCAGTATGGAATGCAATATTCCATTCTGAAGTATGGGCTTGTAATAAATACTTAACATTTCAGTGCACAAACAACTACTGCAGGCACAATACTTAATTCAGAAAATAAATTATAAATATTTTAAAGGATAGATGGCTTTTCTTCACTTGCAGTACGGAGAACACCCAACCTAGCTAGTACTGTGTTCATAACCAACCTACTCTGATGAGAGCCACTTAACAGACCTTTTCTCTCCAACCCCCCAAAGCTTCTGGAATGTTTTATTAGTTGTGTGACTGGTACCAGGTTATTCAAGTTGTATTTTAATGGCATAAATATGAAATTGCTTCCTGTGCATGTCTCTGTACAGATGTGTGCTTGGTCAACTTGCTCATTACATCAACATATAAACATTACTCTGTAACCTATTAGATTTAGTCAGCCATCAATAAATAGACATAACTAAATTGGTTTCTTTTCCTTGCTGCCTATAGATAGTAAATACCTTGCCACCGAAATTGGTTGTGATGCTTTAAAACGTTTGTGTGGGACGGAGAAAAATGCATGCTGATTTCGTGTGTAATTGCTAACTTGGAAGTATTCACATCTCCCAAGTTTTCTTGGAGAAATAGGGCCTCAGTGCATTCCTGCTTACCTCAGTGGGCTTTGAGGTAAGTGCATCCAGGATAGTCTTGTCCCTGTTCTATTGCTAAGGGCTCCTTAGAACTTTCAATTTGATTTGCTTGCACAAAGCTTATCTGGTGGTTAGACATCTGGTCTTTATTGAGTATCCCGGTTTGCTTGTGCGGTTGTCTGCATGTCTTACTGTTCATTGATTCTCCACCCCACACTTCTCAGGGCATTTCCCCATCACTTAAAAAAACAAGGTTTTTTAAAATGAAAATGTACTAGGGTGACAGACCACAATTGTCCAAAGCTAAAGTTCTGGTATGTGCTTGAATCGCTCCTGCAAAATAGTGACTAGTCTGGAGGCACACACTCTGTCCCATAGTCTGGAATAATTCAGTATTTTGCATCACTTGTCCTCTAGCTATGCACCAGATGGAAATGTCTTGCTTAACAGACCTCGTGCAGGTAAAAAGTTTGATACCAAAGTTCACAAGGTAATGGTGAAGAAACATACCAGTTGACATGGCTTTCTGGTACTTTTTGCTGTCAAGTCCTGAGTGCAGAGACTAGAAATGGGTAAATTAATTAATGTATTATATAGTAAATATAACCGCACAATGCAGCTGCCGTTCTGAAGGGACGAGCCAGGCATGCAGGAGAGGCTGCTCTGAAAAAAAGCGCAAGCAGGGCTTTAAAACTTAATGGGGCAAATCAGCAGTGGCTTAATTCTCCACCCCAATGAATTAAGAATATTTTGTGGACCACCCTGAGATCTTTGATGAAAGACAGTACAGTATATAAATAAATAATAAAGGTTGTGTGTACTGTGGGTGGTGGAAGACTATTGAGAAGTTTTCAAAACTTCTCAATGATTAATAGCTGCATATGGTCCAACACTAAATACAGTTTTGTGTGCCTTTTCTAGCAGCCATTTGGACTTGTAACACAGATTCTGCATTATTCAGTACTTCAGATTTAGCTTGCTATCTAGTCTAGTAAAATATCAATGAATTACAAACTGGGCAAATTAGATTACCAGTATGCAGTACACATTTATATTCAAATGGTTGTAGCACATTAATGCAGGTAAGCAATGTTTGATAGCATAAAACTCAAAAAGTGAAATTTGTACAACTTAATAGTATGCTTTTGCCCATAACTAAGCCAAACCATGGCTTCTCCATAGGGTAGGGGGATGACTAAATTAGCCGTTGGGTGGTGTCTCCTATCAGAAGTCCCTTCTGCAGCATTTCCCAAACAGCCTGCTGGGTGTTGGGCACTGGAGAAACACAGCATGGAATTTTGCTAGACCTGAACTGGGCAAAAGTGTTTTCTGCAGGGATTGGCTGTGAAAGGTTTCTTGCACAAGTAGGTCACAGCTGCTTCAGCCATGCATTTACTGCATTCTTGTGTTACATGATGACTGGTTTGAGTCAAGTGAGGGTAGTTTAGGGCAGTGTTTCCCAACCAGTGTGCCTCCAGATGTTTTGGGACTACAACTCCCATCATTCCTGACCACTGGTCTTGCTACCGGTAGCTAGGGATGATGGGAGTTGTAGTCCCAAAACATCTGGAGGCACACTGGTTGGGAAACACTGGTTTAGGAAACCTACTTGGGGTTTGTGCTGGGGCTAATTTGGCCTGTGCCCCAGAGCTTTTCCACACCTGTCTTGGCATGAAAGCATAGGATCCATGAAAGGTGATTGTGGCTGCTTTGTTCCCCAGTTGTTTGCTGTTGTGCTAAGCTATGATTTGGTTTAGTGTGTTGTGTGAACCTGGGCTGGTTTAGCTTTCCTTGACAAACCTTGCAGTTAGTCTAGGGAGAGAGAAAAACAGTGGGTTGACATGGGTGTAGGCATGTTTTTTTGGGGGGGAGGGCAGAGCTTCAGTTAACTATGTATTTTTGTTGATGGGGGGCAGCTACCCCCTGCCCCCTCTTTGCTATGTCCATGGGTCTGGATAAGTTGACACAGTGATGCAACAGCAAATACCAATGAGAAGCAAAGCAGTCATTTTCTGGGAGTCCCTACACTGGTCAAATTCTGCTAAGGCAGAAGGTTGGTGGTTGGAGCCCACTCAAGGATGGTGGTGGGCAGAATTCCTGCATTGCAAGGGGTTGGACTAGATGGCCCTTGGGTTCATTTCCTACTCTACAATTCTATGATTCTTTGCTGCTTCCCATTGGGGTCCTTGCAAACAAAGCAGAAAAAGCTGCCCAGTAACCAGAGGAACAGTGCAGGATCCTAGTGCAGGATCTGATGGGTTGGCAGGCATTGGACCAGGCTTCCTCAACCTCGGCCCTCCAGATGTTTTGAGACTACAGTTCCCATCATCCCTGAGCACTGGTCCTGTTAGCTAGGGATCATGGGAGTTGTAGGCCAAAAACATCTGGAGGCCCGAGGTTGAGGAAGCCTGCATTGGACCATCTCAGGTTATCTCCTCCATGCTTCATGACAGCTCATGTTTTGCAACAGTCGATTGGGATAAGGACACGGAGAACAGGGCTCTTCTGCCTTTAATAACTGCACAGAGGACGGAATTTTTGGCAAATGAGGCGAGAAAAGCTGCTCTTCCCGGGATTCCCTGCATGCATCTACCCTCGGCGACTGAGGGAGGGAAACGCAGCATGCACGTCTCCTTCCCTCCTGCAGCTTCCGCATTGGGGTCCCCCCCCCCACTTTCTCCCGCCCGGCGCTACTTTCGGGTGTCGGCTGCAACCTCCAGGGGGCGCAGCGCCTCGTTGGTCCAAAGTCTTCCGCGGTGCTTCTGTTTGGTTTCTGCCTGCAGCTGCGTGGGAAAAAGCAAAACAGACGAGGCGGGTCTCTCGGGGAGAGGCGGCTGTTGCCGCAGAGGGGCGGCCTTGCCCGGCTAGGCTGGGTCGGCGCCTCTCTCTTTTTGCTCTTCCTTCGGCGCTTTCAGACGAGCATCCTCAGGAAGAAGCTGCTGGCAATCGGTAAGAGGAGTAGGGGGGGGTGCCAGAATGAGAAAATGGGGGTCCCCCTCCTTTCAAGGGACAAGATGCCCAGTGCGACGGGACTGTGTAGTAATAGAGCAAACCGGGGATGAGAGATTTCTGCGGGGAGCAATTATTTCCATAATGCAACGTGAGTCCGGGAGGCGTTTAAAGAAACTGAGGAAAGTGCGCGCGCTTGTCAGTTAAGGAGGGTGGGTGGGGGAGTCCCAGTTTATTTTGCTCCCCGGTCCTATGCAAGCTTGCTTTAGAATTAAGCCCCAAAGATATTAGGCGGCACTTACTCTCGAGCAAGTGTGCACAGGATCACGGTTTCCTTTGCAGCTTGGCTACACTTCGGAATAAACCCCACTGAGCTCACTAGGACTTGCTCCAGAGTAAACGTGCATAGGATTAGTCTGCAAGCTTTTACCGGCTCAAACTTTTTAACATCTTGGTAGTTCGTAATAAAAGTTAGTCAGTTTAAACTGTGGGGTGATCAGGGAGCTTCCTTAATAGGAGGGAGCGCGGGTGGGGAGACCAGTTTTTCTTCTAAAATGGGCGTGAGTTTTTTTTCCAGGATTAGGGCTCTAAAATGGGGCAATTAGCCTGTGGATCTTTCCATTGCTGGCGGGGTGCGTGTACAGTACCTTGCTTGGAAAAAGAGCGTCGGTCAGCCAGTGTCTATGGCTTTTTTAAAAAGAAGAAGAGAGAGTGTTGCACAACTTTAAAATATGGAACCAAACGTTTGAGTACAGGCAGAGGCAAAACCAGCCAGGGCTTGCAAATATTGCGTGGGGTGCTAAAGAGAACGCGAAGTCTCGCAGGCATCTTTATTTTTAAAAGAAAGAAGAGGTGGTATTGGAATTTCTGAATGCAGGAAAATAAACAAGTTCTCACATGGATTCCGGCTTAAGCGGCTGCTTACAGGCCCGTTCCTATATAGACAATTCAAACCCCGCCTTCTTCCCTTTGCATTATATAACAATGGGGTTCTGTTATGTACATCCAGGCTGTTGGGTTGGGGGGGGGGAAACTGGGAGGAGGTTGCTATTAGTGCTGTTGGCAGCCTGTGGAAGAATTGGAAGGCTAATGATCATCAGACTTTCAGCTGATTCAAAGATCAACATGTGCATATTCCCTCATGTTACTTTCATTATCTCAACAAAGCCACCTATCACTGAATAAGCAGGATGTCTTACTCTTTTTAGAAGAGTTGGTGTAGTGAGGTGACTTGGCCATCTTATTTTTGTAAGCATATTTAACAGTAACAGGTACACAGCCTCGCTCTACAAGGGCTGCTCAAAAGTGCTGAGGAACAGGCACTCTTGGGGTGCCAGGTGGCGAAATCAGTTAGTAGTTGAAGGGAGAGCCAGCCCTTCACCTGGAACTTTGGAGGGCACCAGGTTGGGAAAGGGGGCTCCAGGGTTTCAGAGAGAAGGGTCCCTTCAGCTCCCACCTAATCTCTCTCACTATATCCATCCTGAATTAAGACTGCTAAATTGCCTGCCTTGGTATTTAGTCAGAAGAGAGCCTGGCATTTTCCCTCTGAGCACTGCAAAAAAAAAACCACAACCATGTTTGTTATGTTAAGAAAGTGATCTCAGCCAGACAAATCTTTGTCTTTGGCTAGGAGGGGGTGCTAGGAATTCTGACCAAGCCCATCTTTGGCAACAGATGACAAAATGCCTTTGAACAGAAGGCGTTTCCTGGAAGGAGGAGGTTGAGCGGGTTGCAGTTTAACGGTGTTGGAAATCAAGGCCAACAATGCTTTTGTTGTTGATTAATTATTACATTCATTTTGGGGATTTGCAAAAAAAAAAAACAAGAAGAATTTCCACCCCCACCCCCCGGATCTATTGGACATTTTAAATGTTTATCTTGGGCAGGGGGGGGCCTCAGGCCCAGGGTCCAAATGTGGCCACCTGTGTTTCCTGTGGCCCTCAGAACTCTCTCCAGGCCATGCCCCTCACTGGCCCTGATGGGGAGTGGCATTTTCTGACTGCGAAATACAGCAACAGGAAATACTTACAATGCTAGAAGACTTATCCAGCTCCATCACTGGGGCTGTCATACAGTTAAAGATTAACCACATGGGTTTTATTGAATAAGCAAGTGATTAAAACTGCAGGCGTTCCCGAGAGAAAAGCATACTCTTAGAGGAGCCTTTGCCAACCTGCTGCCCTCCAGGTATGTGACCATGTGCTGGTGGGGGCTGATGGGAGTTGGAGTCCAAAACACCTTGAGTGGGCACCAGTTTGATGTAGGTTGTCTTAGATGATGTACCTACCTGTGTTGTAGCTTAGAAGTAGCATTTGCCTTCTCTCTCTCTCTCTCTCTCTCTCTTACACACACACAGACAGAGAGAGAGAGAGAGAGAGAGACAGCAAGAGGGATTTTTTAAGATGGCACTTGCCATTTCCATATTTTAGAACTACTGGGGGGGGGGTTAATCAAAGATCTACTGATTAATAGATTAAATGTTGCCGCCCAAAGTGCAACTTGGTAAGGTACTGATTTTGAACAGAGGGCCCAACAGAGGCGGTGATGGCAGAGGTTGTTTTTATAACCAACTGATATATAAATTGTATTAAATAAATATCCATAACTTTCCAAAGGCAAAAGTCTAGAGTTGTAGTTACAAAGGTTAGAAGCATGAAACAGGATTTATTTCTGGTTTGGTGAAAGACCTTGGTAAACTCTGGGACGGAAGCTGTGAAGTGTGCATGCACATGAAAGCTCATACCAATGACAAACTTAGTTGGTCTCTAAGGTGCTACTGAAAGGAATTTTTTTTATTTTGTTTTGACTACGGCAGGCCAACATGGCTACCTACCTGTTCTTGGTTCTTTAAGGATACAGTGTTGGAATCCTAATTTTCCATTGCTCAGGTAGCCTGTTGCAATGGACTTAGCTCGAATGCTGTTTTACAAAGTAAGCTGCTGGCTACTGCCAACCAGCTGGCCAGAATCCCATCTCTCCAGTGTTCTTCCTCCTCTATCATGATTTGAGTGCTCAAGTCAACCCAATGGCTTAATCCCTGTGGATTAACTACAAAAAGGTACACCTGCAATCCATGGCTTCTTCTTGGTTTATGAACTTTGCTTAACGTTAATAATGACTTAGCTTTATTTGTGAACCAGGCCACTAAGTTTAGTCTGCAAACAGTGGGCCAATGATAAGCTGCTGTTACGCTTCTCTGCCTGACAGTCTGCCCATGGTGTGCCTCCTCGCAAGCTCATTCACAGCTCCCCTCTTGCCTTGCAAAAGTGCTTGATGCAATCGAAGCAGGAGTGAAAATGTTACTTTAAAGGGAATATGCTCCTTTTTGCAATGCCAATTCCAGCCACATTTCATTTCAGACCCACTTCCTTCAAAGGGTCTTGTTTGCAGTTAAGTATAGGGCCAGGCAGTGGAATTCCTATGCATGTTTACCTATAAGTTGCCTCACTTTGCTCAAAGGGGCTTCCTCCTACTGTGCCTAGGATTGTAGCGAAGAATCTACAATCTAACCATGACTGCTCAGAGCTCAGCCTTATTGACTGCAGTGGGGCTTACTCCCAGGTAAGTAGGGTTAGGATTACACTGCTGAGCTTCTCCTCTAAGCAGCCATCTGCTTTGCCAATTCCCCCTGTTCCCCCAGTGGCTCCTGTTTCAACCACTGTCAGATATTGCGCCCATTGTTTCAAAATGCAAACCAACACAAACCCAACTCTGCTTCCTCTTTTATTCCTGAAAGGGGTTGTTTTGCTCTACAGGGCCTTCCCATTCCTGCCATGGCAACGATTGTGTCCGAAAAGCTCAGCCGCCTCTTCATCAGTGCCCAGCACTTCTGGAAAGTCCCTCGGCTGCTGGAGGAGGCCCTCCCCTCAGCCTCCTGCACGGTGGAGGCATCGGACGTGCCCCGGCTTTTCCAGAAGCCCTACATCCAGGCCGGCTACCGGCCCCTCAACCAGACCTGGAAGTACTACTTCCTCTCGCTTTTCCAGCGGCACAACGAGGCCGTCAATGTCTGGACGCACCTGGTGGCCGCCTTGGTCCTGGTGGTGAGGTTCTGGCGGCTCTCGCAGGCGGTGGATTTCCTTGGCGACCCTCACACGCAGCCCCTCTTTGTCATTGCCGCCTCTTCGGTCATCTACACAACCTTCAGCACCCTGGCACACCTCCTGCAGGCCAAGTCCGAGTTCTGGCACTGTGCCTTCTTCTTCCTGGACTACGTGGGCGTATCCACATACCAGTACAGCAGTGCTTTGGTTCATTACTATTACGCCATTGAGCCAGAGTGGCACGCAAGGGTTGCGGGCTTCTACATCCCGGGAGCCATTTTGCTTGCGTGGCTCTCGTGCGCCGGCTCCTGCTATGCCAAATACAGGAGCCCTCACCTCTCTTCCCTGCAGGGCAGGCTCTGCCAGGAAATGCCCTCTGCCCTGGCGTACGCTTTGGACATCAGCCCGGTGCTGCACCGCATCTACGTCTCCCCTTCCTCTGGACTCACAGACGTGGCCGTTTTATACCACAAGTGCCACGTCCTCTTTTTCCTGATTGCGGCCTTCTTCTTTGCCTACCCCTACCCTGAAAAGTGGTTTCCCGGGAAGTGCCACTTTGTGGGCCAGGGGCACCAGATCTTCCATGTCTTCCTGATGCTTTGCACCCTCACCCAGGTGGAGGCGGTGCTTCTGGATTACGAAACGAGGCGGCCCATCTACTCACGGCTCCACGGCAACCTGGCTCCCCTTTTTTCTTCCCTATGCCTTTTCGTGGCGACCGTCTGCTTCTTTACGGCCCTCCACATGACTGCCAGAGTACAGCGCAAACTGCACCAGAAAGAGGAATGAGAAGGACGGAGTGGGGGAATAGAGGGTGGGTGGGTGTTGATCTGCCAGTTTCCTTGTTCTCGCTTTGGGTGTGCCCGTGTCACTGTAATTCAGGGGACTGGACATTTTTGCCTGGCACAGCTGGTGTTTCTTCCTATAGTTAAGAGCACGTTGCTTGCTCACGTCTGGGTTGCTTACTACATCCGAGCAGCAGCGAGGGGGGGGTCAGATATTGCACCAGAAAGGAAGTGACATGAGCACAGCCATCTTGTGGGAGGAAGAGGCCTGCTTCCTGGATGCAATAGGACTTTCCAGGTGGTGGTTCTGTTTCCCCCCCTGCCTTCCTTTGAGAGAGACAGTTTCTCATACACTTATTATGTCTTCCCTTCTGGTCTTCTCCATGGTGGAAGAGTTCCAGGAGAGACGGACGAAGGTGAGCACCAAATCCATACCTGACTAGGTGGGAGGGTCCTTCAAGCATCAACGGCCTCTGGGCACATGCCAACTTTGCTCCATGCCGAAGTCATCCCTCGATGCTCTTTCAGCATGCCTGACCTATGCAGTCACAGACCCCCCCTGGTGCATCTCCACAGCTGCTGGGGGAAGGGACCCTAGCAAGGTTGGGTCAGACTCTGGTGCCTTCACAGCTTGCCTTCTGGCTTTCCACAAGGTAGGGGTGTCCCAGAGAAAAATATCATTCCTGTCGGGTGCAGCAACAATAATCCAGCTAGTTGGGAAGCTGCCATGTGTACGTGCCTTAAGGAGTGGAACCCCATAACCCTTTGGATGGGGTAAAGCGGAATTGTAATATTTGGAGTAAAACTCACCCTGGTACTTTAGGCAAATGTGATGCATCCAGGAAAAAATGAGTGTCTTGTATGTGTTTGTCTAGAGTAGGGCTGGCTTTTGTGGCTGGATTTTAAAAGTAAAACGAAACACACACATACACATACATACACACACACACACACACACACACACACACACACACACTGGTTAGGGCAAAGGACCGATGAAAGCAGGGCTGGGGACCCTTTTTCTCCTTGGAGGTTGAATTCTTTTCTGGGCAACTTTCCAGGGCCAGAGACAAAAGTGGGCATCCTTTGTACAGGATGCTAATTCCTAAACACCCACACCCCTCTGTCCTCCATCCAGGCAAGCAAAGAGGCATTTTCAGAGTCAAATGGCATGTTTCAGCCAACCAAAGACACTCAAGGAGGATGCAAAGCTCAGCTGGCGATGGGTGTAGTTTAGGAGTGCATATGGCCTGGTGACAGTCCAGGGGGCTGGATAGGGAGGCCTATAGGGCCACATTCAGCCCCCAGGTCTGACGTTCCCCACCCCTAATCTAAAGCAACATTCTGTCCCCAGCAGGAACATAGGAAGTTGCCATACCAGGCCAGACCATGTGACCATCTACCCCAGCATTTACTCTGACTGGTAGCCGCTCCTTTTCACTGGAGGCAGCCAGGATTCGACCTGGGACCTACTGCCCTCTGCTCTGCCGCTGAGCACCTGCTCCATCCTCAGCCAGATATCCCTTTAAAGCTCTTTGGTGGGGTGTTCTGGGGATAGCTCTTCCCTGAGCATCAGGGTGTATTTTGCCTGGAAGTGCCAGCTCAGTTGGTGAAGCATGAGGCTCTTAATCTGTGGGTTCGAGCTCCACGTTGGGCAGAAAGATTCCTGCATTGCAGGGGGTTGGACTAAATGATCCTCGTGGTCTCTTCCAACTCTCTGATTCTATGATTTGCAAGCCTGTGTGTGTCTTGTTTTAAAAGACAATCTGTGCTTGTGGCCATTGAGAAATCCCCATGTGCTGATAAATCCCCATGTTAATTATGCAGTTGATGAAAAAAGGCTTCTCCTCCCTGATTTAAAGCAGCGGTGGCTCACCTGTAACGCTCCAGGTGTTACTGGAATTCCATCAGCCCCAGGCAGCAATAGTCAGTGATAATGGCAGCTTTAGTTCAACAACAGTCAGGACATTAGGTCAGCCACCACTGGTTTAAAGGCATTTAACAGCAGGAAGAGCCTATGCACATTTCATAGAACCATAGAATTGTAGAGTTGGACTTGGAAGGGATCCCAAGGGTCATCTAGTCCAACCCCCTGCAATGCAGGAATCTCAGCTAAAGTATCCATGACAGATGGCCATCCAACCTCTGTTTAAAAACCTCCAAGGAGGGAGAGTCCACCACCTTCCAAGGGAGTCCATTCCACTGTTGAACAGCTCTTGCTGACAGAACATTTTTTCTGTTATTTAGTCAGAATCTCCTTTAACTTGAAGTCGTTGCTTCGAGTTCTACCCTCCAGAACAGGACAAAACAAGCTTCCTCCATGTGACAGCCCTTTAGATATTCGAAGATGGCTATCATATCTCCTCTCAGTCTCCTCTTTTCCAGGCTAAACATACCCAACTCCCTCAACCGTTCCTCATAAGGCTTGGTTTCCAGACCCTTGATCCTCTTGGTTGCCCTTCTGTGCACACCTTCCAGCCTGTCAACATCCTCCTTCATTTGCTCAGAGGCAGGCACTACTGTGTCCAGTAGGGCTCCTGACTCCCAAGTAAACATGCATAGAATTGCAGCCTAAAGAGGCTGATAATGTTGTACTTCAGTGCCCCAAGTAATTTTGTAGAAATACTACCCACTACTCAATACTCAAGAGGAGACTCTTGAGAGTCCCATGGACTGCAAGAAGATCAAACCTATCCATTCTGAGTGCTCACTGGAAGGACAGATCATGAAGCTGAGGCTCCAATACTTTGGCCACCTCATGAGAAGAGAAGACTCCCTGGAAAAGACCCTGATTTGGGGAAAGATTGAGGGCGCTAGGAGAAGGGGACGACAGAGGACGAGATGGTTGGACAGTGTTCTCGAAGCTACGAACATGAGTTTGACCAAACTGTGGGAGGCAGTGGAAGACAGGAGTGCCTGGCGCATAGCTGCCAAGTTATCCCTTTTTAAAAGGGATTTCCCCTTATGCTGAATAGGCTTCCTCGCGAGAAAAGGGAAAACTTGGCAGCTATGGCCTGGCGTGCTCTGGTCCATGGGGTCACAAAGAGTCGGACACGACTAAACAACAACAACCCACTACCAGTGGCATGTGGCAAGAGACAGGATGTGGCCACCCACCTGGTTGGAATCTTCATTGCTTTTCAAAATGCAGCCATCTGATTTGGCCCTGTCGGAAGAGTTGTGTGGTTTGGCGCTTATGAGCTTCCTTAAAGGGGTGGGGGTGGGCCTGGTTGGAAATGGGGTGCTCTTCAGACCTCTTAAATCAAAGGTGTGGCTTTTAGCTGACTTGAGTCTTGCTTTCAGTCAGACTAAAAAGCCCTTGCTTTTAAACTAGACCTCTTGGAAGAGTGCCATTTCAGAATACCTGATGGAATTGCTTCTTCAAGTTATTTCTGATGCTTAAAAGTGAGGGGGGGGGGAGAGAAACCTCTCTGGACACAGAAATGTGGCATCATTCTAGACTGTAGAGTTAGCACAGAAGATGAAGAGGTGTTAGGAGCAAAAACCCTATGGGCTGCATGGCATTATTTTGAAGGCTGCATGTGACCCCCTAGGAAAGGTTTCCCATCCCTGTGTGTGTTGGGGGGTTGTTGTTTATATCTCAACAGAGCCACTTTTGGTCTTGTACAACATTTTGGAAAGATGATCTTAATATCTTCAAATGGCCATACTTAATTATGAACATTTTTTAAAGAACAAAACCTATCATGTTAGGGAGCAAATTGGCCCAGAACATGCTCTTTTCCCACACGGCAGTGATTTCTCTCTCTCTGGGGGAGCCTTGCAACATGAACCCACATCGGAATTCTAAAGCGGTATCCTTTCAAGAGAGATATACCAGATATACACTATTTCTGAATGTGTTTGGTGTTCACCTAATGAATATGATGCAATACAGAGTATCATATAAAGGAAATTTCAGGGAGTTATGCAGAGTTTTGCAGGGACTAAGGCTGGGAAGGTTGTGTGTGGTTTTTCCCCTGTCCGTCTTATATTTTATACATTTTAATGGGCCTGTTTCTGCCATTTGTTTCTATAAAGCAATTTTCACAAGCTAAACGTTTTATAGTCTTCTGTCTCGTTCATCCTCACACCAACCCTTTTGACAGCAGCATAACTAGTGTAAAGGACGTTGTTTGTAGAGACAACTTTTGTAGGGGTACAAAATAGTCACAAACACATATTGATGTTTCCTCCTGGGTTTCCATCCTCTCAACAGGCATTGTGACCACTGGGCATTCTCATTCCCGATATGCTCTTGGGGGGGGGGCGGTGTTCCCTTTCCTATCCTCTATGATTTTCCACCCTGTAGTATTTTTGTACTTCTGCAAACCTTGGGGTCCCCTCAAGTTTTCTGCTACCTCTTTCTTGTCCATGGATGGTTAGGCTACATTAGGACCAACACAAACTGCCTGGACATTGGATACAGAAGGAATGGTTATAATAATGTCACGCTTTGCAACAATTAAGCTTGTTTCCAGAGTAGTATATTTATTTCTGAAAGTAGTGTTGCAGGGCACCCCAGTCTCCAAGCAGTGTGAGATTCCAGGGTTCATTTTTCCTTGGGAAATGAGGCACAGTGGAGAACATGATGTCTTTATGATAAATGAAATATAGTTTATTTATACCTCTGGTTGTAGGGACGCAGGTGGCACTGTGGGTTAAACCACAGAGCCTAGGACTTGCTGAACAAAAGGTTGGTGCTTCAAATCCCCGTGACGGGGAGAGCTCCCGTTGTTCGGTCTCAGCTCCTGCCAACCTAGCAGTTCGAAAGCATGTCAAAGTGCAAGTAGATAAATAAGTACCGCTCCAGCGGGAATGTAAACGGCATTTCCGTGTGCTGTTCTGGTTCTCCAGAAGTGGCTTTGTCATGCTGGCCACATGACCTGGAAGCTATACGCCGGCTCCCTCGGCCAATAACGCGAGATGAGCGCCACAACCCCAGAGTCTGTCACGACTGGACCTAATGGTCAGGGGTCCCTTTACCCTTTACCTTTACCTCTGGTTGCACACGCTGCGGGTTATGAGCTCTGGTATCCCGGAAGTAGCCGCTCCCAGTTGCGAACTTTGCCCCGGGATGTGAGCAGAAATTGGGAGGCACACTTTTGCTAATGGCGCCTTGGGTTACGAGCGGTTTCCGGTTATGAATGGACCTATGGAACAGATTCCGTTTGTGACCAGAGGTACCACTGTACATATATATGACCTGAGCCTACGAAGGAGGGGTTCAGAGCACCATACTCCAAGAGAGTCCTTTCTCTCCCATTGCTGCAACCTTCCGATTCGAGTCCACATTGTGCTCCAGCCCCTCTCTAACTTGCTGCAACAAACTGGAATCTCTTCTGCTAGGGCAAATCATCACCACTGCAACCTTAAACAACTGCTCTCCTTTTGTCTCTGCTCACTGTCTCAGGACGGGGCTGGCACAGGGTCTTTGCTTTGCTGATAGCCCATCTCCTTGTCTTTGTTCTCTATTAATGACCTATTTCTCAGGCAATCTCCTGACACAGTTGTCCAGCTGTTAAGAATCTGACTTCCAGTGATTCTTCAAGGGTTGATTAAATTCTAACACTTACTAAATCCATGAACTATGAGAGTCTGGCACCCATAAACTGTGGTACCCCAAACTCATAACTTTCATTTCTTCCCCGGAGAGTGGATTTCAATGAAAACAACTTAGCAACAACACCATTTAAAACAAAAATGCAGTTTAAAGCAAAATGACAAATAATTATCCAGCAGCGGTAACAAAGTTTACCAGCAATCAAACTAGGGGAATCCAGAAGGAACTGAAATCAACAAGCAGTTCTGTGAAAGGCAGACCTAAGGAAGGCAATTTTTACCTGCCATTTGACACTCCCAATTTGTGGTCAGCTGTGTCTTTTTTGGGGGGGTGGGGGTGTCACAATCTGGCCACTGGTGAGGAAAAGGCTCTGCAGGGTCTCCCACGATGCTTGCAGTGTACAGGCAGCTTTCTGAGGAGGAAAATATTCCTGCATACAGTAGATGAGAAGCAGATCCAACATCTGGCCCTGGCACCTTGGCAGAGCCCCCTCATACTGCTGCCTGCATGGCCTCCCCCCCCCCCCCGGTATAGCAGTCATAATTCAGCTGGTGGCTGCCATTTTGTTTTGCTAGAATGCCTCAGGCAGTCCAGAGCATTGCAAGGGAGGAATCATAAAATTGCAGACTTGGAAGGGCCGCTGAAGGTCAGCTAGTACAACCCCCTGCATTGCAGGAATCTCAGCAAAAGCATCCATGACTGTTGGCCATCCAATTTCTGCTTTAAAGCCTCCAATGAGTCCATCTGAGGGAGTCTGTTCCACCTGTGATATGATACCCATCCTCTTTATGGAGGATAATGCTGTCAATGGCTGCTAGACATAATGACTATGTTCTGCCTCCAGTGTCAGAGACAATATGCTGCTGAATAGTTGCTAGGAGTTGAAATTGGAGAGAGTTGCTGTTGGCCCTGTTCTTTCGCTTCACATAGGGATCTGCTTGGCCATTGTAAAAGCAGGATGCTGGGCCTTTGGTCTGATCCCACCAAGCTCACCTTATGTTCTTAAGTTTTAATTGTAGCTACCATTCTGTTTTCCCCACAATGTCTTAGACCGACACAGTATTTGGGGGCATCGTGGAAAAAATTAAATGGCAGCTACTGGGAGGCAGGCACCCACAAGCGCTCGGTCACTTAAAAAATAAAAAATAAAACCCACTGCTTTGCTATATGGTATTCTATCCCACAAATTGGGGGGCAGGGAGCGCGAAACCTATTATATAATAACCAAGGTCCCTTTGCCAAGAACCCCCTCAGATGTGCAGCCAGCTCCAATGAAAAGCCAGCCAGCCCTTGTCTGGTTTTGGCCAAAGTCTCCTGGGGCTCCATCAGAGATGTCCACAACAGTCTCTTGTTTTGTTTGTAAGGAAAAGCAGTCACAGGAGACTGGTGGGGAACAGCAGCATAATTCTCTTTTCCCTTTGGGTGGAAAAGCAGCTGGAGGGATTGATTTTGAGCAGAAAAACAGCTGGAGGGAAAGGATTAAGCAGATGCTTGCACCCTTGGTCCTCCATTCCCATTGGCAGCCTTCGGGAGCTATTTTTCAGTTTTAATAAAGATAAGAGTTGCTTTTACATGTGTGGGAGACATGTTACACGTGAGCCTCTGGATGACAACAGCCAGCAGGTTTTTCTTGCTCAGCAACTTGTGAGCAAGAGTAATTTATTTGAGAAGTGGGGATTTCAGCAATACTATTCCTTAACAGTTCATAACCTTTCTTAAAGGTAAAGGGACCCCTGACCGTTAGGTCCAGTCACGGACGACTCTCGCTTTACTGGCCAAGGGAGCCGTCGTTTGTCCGCAGACAGCTTCCAGGTCATGTGGCCAACATGACCAAGCCGCTTCTGGCAAACCAGAGCAGCACATGGAAATGCTGTTTACCTTCCCGCCGGAGCAGTACCTATTTATCTACTTGCACTTTGACGTGCTTTCAAACTGCTAGGTTGGCAGGAGCTGGGACTGAACAACGGGAGCTCACCCTGTCGCAGGGATTCGAACCACCGACCTTCCGATCAGCAAGCCCTAGGCTATGTGGTTTAGACCACAGCGCCACCCGCGTCCCAGTGCACCACCCATTCTTAATGCACCCCAATTTTTTACCAGTCACACTCCACAGGCACAATTATGCAATGTCTTCTTTTATCCGTTGCATATATCTCAAGTGCTTTTTTACCTTCTTTAAAAAAATAGTTATGGGACCATTCTTAAAAATAGGCCCATGTTACAAAAATATTACAAGACATATCAAGCTTGAAATACTTCTGTCTTGGAAAAAACACCATTACATTGTAAGGCTCAGGAAGTCATAGAATCATAGAGTTGGAAGAGACCACAAAGGCCATCGAGTCCAACCCCCCTGTCAAGCAAGTGATGTTGATTTTGCAGCTCCTTCAAGAGTAAATAGAAGCATGGCCTCTAATAAAATTAAGGGATTTTTTTGTTTTTCAGCATGCTGTAAATAGCTGTTTACATTTGGATAATGTTTTTTAAAAATATGTTTCTAGTCCATATGTTTTGGATGATGGAGTGTGTGGAGGACAATTAGATGATAATCCCTGCAGCTCATTTTGAAACTAGGAGGTGGGCTTCAAATAGAGTTTTAGCACAATGTATCTCCACTTCATTCTATAGCTGCCAGAATTTTGCCTAAGAGCCACCAAATATTCCATGCTAGATCACCTACAAAACCTTATCCAATTCTGTGATACTATACCCAGATTGGCTCTGCAGGAGTTTTGCAGAAGATTTCCCCAGCTCTGGTACTTGAGAGGCAGCCGTGGAATGGAGATGCCAGGCTCTGAATTTGGCACTTTTTATCCATGCAAACCAAGCTTGCAAACTGTAGCCCTCTCTCTCGATATCCAGACTTGCTTTTTTAAATTCATGCTAATGCTATGTTTTTGGCTTAGCTTGGTTTGGGTGAAGATCAGGACTATTGCCTAATAAGAATCCCTCTTCTCAGAAAGAATTGTTTGTATAATATGCATGTGGTTGCTGAGCAAGAAAAACCTGCTGGCTGTTTAGCCTGTTTAGCCTGGAGGTTTCCTGTGTATATTCCAAACCCAAGAAACCAAAGCAGATATTTATCAGGCAGATTACACATGACATTTGCAAAATGATTGACAATGTCTGTTGATCACAGCCAAAAGCCCCAAAGAGCTTTGGACTGTTAGGGTATTTATACAGATATTGATATTGATGTTGAAGAACCATTATCAGATTTATTTTTCTTTCTTTCAAGTCATAAAAGCTGCTCCTAGACTGTCAATATTTTAAGGGAAGGATTCAAGCCCATACTTGAACACTTGTTTAGTCGTTTAGTCGTGTTCGACTCTTCGTGACCCCATGGACCATAGCACGCCAGGCACTCCTGTCTTGCACTGCCTCCCGCAGTTTGGTCAGACTCATGTTGGTAGCTTCGAGAACACTGTCCAACCATCTCGTCCTCTGTCGTCCCCTTCTCCATCCCCCTTCCTCTTTTTGAACACTAGGGTTGTGCAATTAAAGTGAATTAAGGTTCTCTGTTTTCCCTGGGTCCCAACAAATCCACTTAAAAAGAACATCTGGACCTTTTGTGGTTAGGAACGTCACGGGGAAATTTAATGAAAAGTATGGGATGAACTAATGATTAATGAGAAGACGTGTAAACATAGCATGCAAGTAAGTCAGGATAAATGCTCCTTATTGCATAACCTCCCAATGATCAAATCGGAATAATCTAATCACCATGTAAGCAATTCAGGATGTGTACTAACAGGTCGCCTGGAAGGGCCCAAAAGCTTGAAAATGGTAGGCTTTTTTAACTGAATGATTTCCACTGTCACGAGCGAGCCAGATGCAAGCTGGAGTTAAATCTTTATTGCTAAAAATATGATCTGCACAGACTAGGCAGAGTGTCAGGCCTAATTAGCACAGCAGCTCATCCCTGGTAGGCCTGGCCCCCATTCTTCTTCTTTGGCGATCACTCGTAGCCGAGTAAGATTGTCTTCCATGAACATGGTCTTAACAGTGAGTCCGTAAGTGACTGTGGAGGCCAATTCTGGATCCACACATCCTTCCACAGTGGGAACATAGGTTTCCAGGCGGGAGTTGATCATGGTGAGGGTTTGCCAAGCATGCCTTCCTCTTCGCACGTTTCTCCCTTTCATCCTGAGTTTGTGCGTCTTCAAAGTCCATGACACGTTTTGTAAAGGCTGTTCTCCAACTGGAGCACTCGCAGGCCAGTGTTTCCCAGTTGTCAGTGTTTATACAACATTTTTAAACATTTGCCTTGAGAGAGTCTTTAAACCTCTTTTGTTGACCACCAGCACTACACTTTCCATTTTTAAGTTCGGAATAGAGTAGTTGCTTTGGAAGACGATAATCAGGCACCTAAACAACATGACCAGTCCAATGAAGTTGATGTTGAAGAATCCAACACTGGTGAACTTTGCTTCTTCCAGTACACTGGCCTTAGTTCACCTGTCTTCCCAAGTGATGTGTAATTTTTTTCAGAGACATTGTTGATGGAACCTTTCAAGGAGCTGGAGATGGCATTTATAAGTGGTCCACGTTTCACAAGCATACAGTAAGGTTGGTAGTACAATAGCTTTGTAAATGAGCATTTTGGTTTTCCTGAGAATGTCCTGGTCCTCAAACACTCTGCACTTCAATCGGGAGAATGCTGCACTCGCAGAGCTCAGGCGATGCTGGATTTCAGCATCAGTGTCAGCCCTTGTGGAAAGATAACTGCCCAGGTAGGAGAAGTGATCGGCACTTTACATAATTGAGTTGGATTTGTGGCCCTGCAGAGGGGTTGTTTTGTGGTTGTTGGTGCTACACTTTGGTTTTTTGAAGGTTGAGCGATAGGCCAAGCTTTTCGTAAGCTTCTCGAAGATGTTTAGGTGGGTTTGGAGGTCATTCTTTGAGTGTGCACACACCCTTAATAATCTACAGTTCCCAGGATTCTCCATGACTAAGAGTGCTTTAAATGTATAGTAAGGATGTGACCTCTGTTCATCCAAGCTGGGAAAGCTTTGTTGGGACCAGAGGGCTCTTTAAAGTGTCCAACTGGGGCTTGCCCTCTGTTGCCTGCTACTGCAAGCAGATGAAGGCCCACTTAGACATGATGTTATCTGCAGTTTTAGCCCTTGCATGGCTTAAAAATAAACACATAGCTTGCGTTGGGCCTGTAGAAACACTGACTGGACTATCCCCTATTGTACATAGAGAAGCAACTTTTTTTGCCCTGCCCATCACTGGAATGTGTCTCTTGGAAGGTTGCCCATAAAGGATTGAGGCCCTTGGGTTGGCAGAGACCCCCAGAGTGCCCAGAGCTTGCTCAGGAGAGCTCCCGGCGCCTCTGGCCCCTTTTGGATTCCTTGCCTTGACTCCAGCTGGTACTTCTCAAAGCAGATGTGATGTGGAGGGTGCGTCATTGTATATACCACAGAGGATTGTTCCTTCCTGTTGTTCACATGTGATAAGGGATTGCACCCTGCCTCCATTCTGCAACCCACAGCAGGAAGCCAGAGTGAAATGAACCCAGGCGTTCTGCAGCCTGATTGATCCAGAAAAGTCCAGAAATTGTGCAAAAACAAGGGGACTAATTAGCTCCACAAATAAACCCCATGTTTAAAATTAACAAAATAATCTTGGGCCACTTTAAATAGAAAATGCTGTTAAAAAACAACAACTAGTTAAAAGACTATTAATAGTTTAATTCTATACCCACTTAGCTGGGCAAAAACCTTGTTAAATTCCAGGGGATTTATTTCAGGGTAGACATGTTAAAAGTTAATTTGCTAAATGCCATTTGTTCCTCTTTTAGGGAGCTGCTAGGGTCTTTAGTCATTTCTGTTTGCTTCAGCAGACTAAATCTTTGCTCCTCACCACCACCCATGTAAGACCCTTTCCTCAGAGCATGGCAATGGAGCGGGAGGTGACATGGCCCCTGTAATTTTGTGAGCACTTTTTGAGAGTGCTGGTGGCAGCAGCAAAAACTCTGCAGATCAGGGAGAGGGAGAGGCAGCAACAGAAGTAGAAGTGCAGGAGGAAGGGAGTGCAATGTCTTGTGCCTAATCCACATATGGTGTGGCCATTGAAAGACTTATCCTCTGTCAATTGGTCTAATCCCCTATTAACAAGGGTTTGGAGCTTCAAGCTTGGGGTCTGATTGTGGCCCTCCAGGCCTCTCCATTTGGCCCTCAGGACTTTCTACAAGCCACACCCCTCACAGACTCTGCTTTGTACTCAAGTATTTTTGCATCGCTGGAATGTGTCCATCTGATGATGGCTGTTCCTTGTCTGGACAGAGGATAGAGAGGGATGTGTGAGTGTGTTTAGAAATCAACGTACTGGACAAAGGCAAAAGTCAAATTCATTGCTCTGCTCACTTTTGCTTCTGATCCCACCCACTATTCACATGTGGCCCTCGGAAGTTTGGCTTAAGGGAATGTGGCCCTTGGACTGAAAATCGCTCCCCATCCCTGGCATCAAAGGCTTTTTTTGGGGGGGGGGTGCTCTGTGGCCCTCCAGATAAATGCTGGAGTCCAGCTCCCATAACCCTCAATTTATTGCCCATGCTGGCTGGGGCTGATGGGAGCTTGAGTCAAAAAACATCTGGAGGGCCACAGGTGAGCAAACCCTGTTCCAATGTGCAGAAGAGATCTTCCTCTTTGGTGGTTGGAAGGGAACTTGGCGGGAGTAAAATCTCCCAAGTCTAATAATGGGGCAGTCCTCCAAGCTTGCCAAGTCGTAAGACAGTCCCTGCACCAGAGACCTTGGGGACAGAGAGGGACCTTGATTTTTGAATTGGCTTTATCAGTGCCCCCAATGGCTGAGTCCATCGTCCTCTATTCACCTGCTGTGCAAAGGTCCAGCCAGACAGCCCAATGCGAGGCTAAATGTGTGCCATGTTTAAATAGCTGATAAAAAGCCTGTGAGGTCTCTTGACCCTGTCTGGGCTGGATGCCTGACAGAGAGACAAGCCAAGACATGGGGAGGGGCCTAAGAGGGGGGAGCCAAAATACCTCACCCCAAACTGTGCATCCTGAATGCGCTGCTTTTTAATTCTAATTCCTATTAGAGTTAGACCTAGGGCTACCCTATGGTAGAGCCTGTCCGAGCCCTAGTCTACCCTGTGGTAGAGCCTGCAGACAATCCCAGCCCTAGTCCCTGGTACCAGAGAGCCAGTGGCATTGGATTAGGACTGAGAGACCAGGGTTCAAATCCCTGCTCAGCCATGAAGCTCACTGGGTAACTTCTCAAATATATTCTCAAATATACCTTCTCAAATATATTCTCAAATATACCAGATTCTCAAATACAATACCTTTTAGGGCCCCCACAATAATGTATCAAAAAAAAAATAGTGTGTAATAAAATTAGTTTATTAAAATGGTTGGTTGGTAAAAAAAAAAAACGTATTAGGAGATAATTTGCGAGCCCTGAGATTTTGACTGCCTACGGGCCTCTACAGGGTTTAATCTGGCACTTGGTAACTTCTGGTCAGTTACTGCCTTTCAACCTAACCTACCTGACAGGGTTGTTGTGAGGATTAAATGAGGACGAGGAGAACCATGTAAACTCCTTGGAGAAAAAGGTGAGATAGAAACACAGTAAATAAATAAATCTCCAGGTATACCTGACTGAAATAGGTAGGCGAATGGTTGGACTTTGTATTGAAAGCATCTTCCAAATGGCTACAATTCTCTCTTCCTGGCAGGGGGACTTGAGGCAAAGGAGGACCTCTGCTGTCCTGCTCTTTAAAAAAACTTGTGTAGAAGATGGAATTATCTTCTTAAAGACTACCTCCCCATATGCAGGCCTGTTGGATTCACTAAGAATGTCACAGAAAGCGCTTTCCATAGTTGCCCCCGTGGTTTGGAACACCCCTTCCGCCTTCTTCTCTTTAAGCCATTAGGAGTATGAGATCCCTGTGCTGAAATTTATTTCTGAGCAGAGAGGATTTTGCTGCAAGTTCACCTGTGGAAGTGTGCCTAGCCCTATTCCCAACCTCTGGGTACGTAAGAGCGAAGTGGACTTTTCAAGCCTGCAAGCTAGAGGAGCAGAGAGGTTGGTGTGTTGCAGGGAAGCCAGGAGGGAAAAGGAAAATGTGGATACCTGTGACTCACTGTGCCCAATGGCAGGGCTGGCCATGCCTGCTCCAACCATCCCCACTGCAAGAACTGCAGAGATCCCATGGAAGGGCTGTAACTCTGTGGTAGAACATCTGTTTTGTATGCAGAAGGTCCCAGGTTCAATTCCAGGTAAGGCTGGGAACGTCCCCTCTTTGGAATCATGGAGCACTGTCAGCATAGATCAAGAGTCGAAGACGGGGAGCTGGGCCCAGCCTGCAGGCCATTTGGGCAGGTGGATGCGGCTGCCCATCTGTCAATTACCTGATGTCATCATGCCATCATTGCTTTGCCCCTGGGCAATCTGCAATCAAGCCAAGGCTTCAGGGGTTTGGCAAATCCCACTTTTGGCAGGGAGCTGCATTTTTGCCTGTCCCACAGCTGGTGTCATACGACAGCAGGGCCAGGACAGATCGGCTTGGGGAAAACAGTCCTGCGGGCCAGATTAAGATGCCTAAAATGCATCTGGAACCTCCCCATCTCTGGGTGTAGACCATGCTGACTCAAATGAATCAACCATCTGATTCAGTACAGGGCAGCTTCCTATGGAGGACTAGAGATCAGAAAATAGCTGCCAAGGACTGACACTCTTCAGTTCCGCTGGATAACAGGCAGTACTGTTCCCAAGATTAGCACTGCCTGGCAAGGCATCCTGAGTAACCTGCTAGGAGCACTGGCGGAGGAACGGGAGTGCGGAGGGAGCAGACCGCCCCCAGCACCACTATTCCGGTAGGGTGCCATTGTGGCGGCCCCCCAGGACATGAGCCGCGCACCCCCTCTGCGCCAGCGCCACACTGCCCACAGGCAGCGTGCCACGCCCCAGAACGTAAGCCATGCCCCTGTGGGCGGTGCACCACGCCCTTGCGGGCAGCGTACTATGCCCCCCTCCCGATGCGTGCCCTGCCCCTGCCTGCTTTCTGCCCCCGGTAGCGGAGCATGCAGCTTCGCCACTGGCTAGGAGAGGGGAGATAAAATCGAGGAGTCTCACAAGCTGCTTCTTTTTCTCTGTTCAAAGCCAGTTTATCTACATTAAGTAAAGGTCATTGGAAGTCTTTCCAGTGGAAAATAACAAATATACTGTACACAGTAGTTAGACTTCAGTAACATACCACTACTATTACGTCAGTTGGCCTTCAGCTCAAGAAACAGCTAATTATTTCACCCAATTTATCGCAAAGACTCTCTTAGCAGCTTTGGCAAAGAACACTCTCCTGTAAGTTCTGAGACAGCTGTTCCCCAACTTTTTCTCCATGGACCACTTGAAAATTGCTAAGGGACTCTTGAGGGTCAGTTAATGACTTTTCTGTTGTAATGGGATGTGTTAGATGCTGTATGATTTTTCATTTTATTTTCATTGCTTCCAATAGTTCATTTATTGTGTTTTATTACAATTTAAATTGTATTTTTACAGATGCCACACCACAGATGATGATGATGATGATAATAATAATAATAATAATAATAATAATAATAATAATAATAATAATAATGGTGTGTGCCAATCTGAACCTCTTCTGTGGTTTGTGGGAGTTGGCCCCGATGCTTGAAATACAGAAAATTAATCAACTTGAGCTGTGCAACTCAAATTGGGTCTAAAGTCGCTTCTGGGGCCCCCATGGGATCAGGGGCTCTGAAGCTTAAGCTTCATTAGTTTCATAGTAGATCTGCCTGTTTCTCACCGCAGACTTTGTGTTCCTTTAGGCTTCAAGAAGAGCTGTAGTGTAGCTATGGTGTGTGTGTGTGTAGCTTCTAGCCAGTGTGGCTTCTAGCCAGAGGGGCCCCATTGAGGCTCCCAGCCTGTACATGTATGTATGCAAATGTGCATGGAGGGGGTGCAAAATTAGCTCTTTGACCTGGGTGACATAAAGCCTAATTTCAACCCTGCTTCAAGATCTGGTATACACCCTTCCCCTCCCTTTCTCACTCACTCACTCACTCACTCACTCACTCACTCTAGGCCAGGCATCCCCAAACTTTGGCCCTCCAGATGTTTTGGACTACAATTCCCATCATCCCTGACCACTGGTCCTGTTAGCTAGGGATCATGGGAATTGTAGGCCAAAACATCTGGAGGGCCGCAGTTTGGGGATGCCTGCTCTAGGCTTTTGCTAGGGAGACTTCTACCCTTTAGATCAAGACGCCTACGCTCTGTGATTTGCTGCCCGCTTCTGTTTGTCCCTCTGCTGTCTGAAGCAACACCCACATGCTGTACTCTGTCACTTTCAGTTCAGGTAACAATACAATCTTCCTTTATTTCCTGGTGTGTGAACTTCTTGTGGGCATAAGGTTAAGGGTAAACACATACTGTACTCATAACAGATGCTCATTACAACTCCAGTAGAAAGATCCTAAACTTCTTGGGAGTGTTCTGTCTTTTGTGATGGCTTTGGCTAAACAAATAAATAGTATTTGTTTGCCTTGGGAGGGTGCCTAGGGCCAGGGAGACACATGGGTAGTGGATACACATGTGGATTAAAATATACTTAGAAACAGTACCTGCCCTTAGAAACAGATAAAACAAATTCCAGTCAGAGGAATGGGGTGGGTCCTGGAAACACACCTCATACATCTAAGGACAGGGTACATGGGTGTGTCTTCAGCAGTCACTGAAAGCTGTAGCACCTCTGTGGGGAGGGAATTCCACAACTTTAGGGATAGTGAAGAAAGAAGCTCTCAGTCCACTGATGCTCCAGGGACCAGCTTGGGAGCCCCTGTTCTAAGAGCATAACACAAGCCCTGCTGGATCAGACCAGAGGACCCATTTAGTCTAGCATCCCTCCACTGGCCAACTAGATGTCCATGGGAAGTCCTACAAAAGACATGAGGGCAGCATGGCTCTCCTCACTTATGTTCCCCAGCAACTGGGATCCAGAGGCATATCCTGGATCCAATACTGAATGTAATATATACCCATTGTGACTGGCAGCCTTTGATAGTATTATCCTCCATGAATTTGTCTTAATTCCCCTTAGAGTCATCTAGGTTGATGGTTGCTGTCTCTACATCTTTTAACTTTGTGCTGCTGTGCACTTTCTTCTCTGTCCTGTGTGAAATGTGGTAAAATATAATCAAAACCTATGGTAAAATATGCAGGAAAGAAAACCCACAGCACAGACAAAAGTATAAATACCGGTGTCATACATCATGAAAGTAAAGCTTGTTTGATAAAGAATGAATGAATGCTTTTGAAAGTTGGGCTTACTTCAAAGCAGCCTTTGGTGGTGCTACCTGAAACCTGTGCAGTACCTAACAGAGCCTCCTTTGAATTTCTGCCCCACAGTCTAGGCTTAAGACTGGCCAAATGTGGGCTTCCTGTCTTCATGTTTTCCCAGTTGCCCATAATAATAATAATGTATTATTAACAACAACAACAACAACAACAACAACAACAATAATCCACCCATCTGGCTGGGTTTCCCCAGCCACTCTGGGCGGCTTCCAACAAAATATTAAAATACTGAAATAATGTTTTCAGTTGATTTGTCCCAGTCTGTTGTGTACACTGGTACAGACTACACTAGTCGAAAGCTACATGTGAATAACATAGGAGTGTACAGCTCAGCTATTTGCGTACACAGGCTGAGCTGTACACTCATTGACTGTCATATGTTGGATATTGCCCCAGTATGGATTGTGGATTCTGTACCCCCCTGGCTCCACCTTCTGGATCAACACGTCTTCTTTGACTTTTTAATTTGTTTATTGCATTTATATCCCCACAACATCCCTGTGAGGTAGGTTAGGCTGAGAGGTAGTGACCCAAGTTCACCTGGTGAGATTCATGGCTGAGTCCTAATCAGGTTCCAGGGCATAATCTGACACTCTCATAACACTGGCTCTTTGTGGGATTACTTTTGAATCTGAACTACACAGTCACTTTCGTATTTGGTGTGTGTCTCTGTCCAGATCTCTGGCACAATGAGAGTTGTATTGGACCCCTGTGAGTAATCTCCGTGGTTATAGCTATTACAATTGTTGCATCCGTTGGCCTAAGTTTACTTGCAAAGTAAATAGGCAGCGGGTGGGGTGGGGTGTGTTTTGGAGAGAGTGTGAGGAGGGATAATGACGACCGTTCCCTCCCACGCTTTTCTTCCCTGGGATGCCAACTACGGTAGCTCGGAATGTCGCAAAACATTCACAAAGGCCCCATGGGCGCAGCTGCGAGAGAGAGAGAGAGAGAGAGAGAGAGTGTGTGTGTGTGAAGGGGGCGTGGCAAGGCGGCGGGAAGAGGCTAGTGGGCGGGGCAAGGCTCCTGCTTCCCCTGCTATTGGACATTTCCTAGGGCGAAGGGCGGGGCTTGAGTCGCGGGAACGTTGAATTCTGGGAATCGCTTTGCAACAGGGCAAGTCTAGGCCGATGCGCAGTGTCTCCTGGTGGGAGAGAGTCTTGTTGGCGCTTCCTCGGATGCAGGTAATGCTGTTGCAGTGCAAGGTGGGCGAACGGAGAGAGGCAGTGCGGTGTAGTGCTTCCCAGACGCAGGTTGCAATCCCGCCCTCACTGAGAAAAACCTGGGCCGCTCCTTCTCTCTGAGCCTCCCCGGGGCGAAATGGCGAGGAGAGAACTTTGTGCACGCTGTTCTGAGCTCCTTGGAGGAATGGTGGGGATTTTATTTTTTTACAAAAGGTTGCAAGTAGGACTACCGTCAAAATGTTGCCAGCCATCCTCTCTACCAGGAAGCATTCAGTACCCACTGAGCATGCTCAGTTCTCCTGTGGTAATTTGGTCTTTCTATAGGCCCTCCCTCACGCCCTCAGCAGTTTGTGTGTGCAAAACTCTGGGTTTCCCTCCGTCTTGTTTCTTACATCCCACCTTTTCTCCTAGGAGCTCCATGTGGTGTATGTGGCTCTCCGTTTCCCCAGTTTATCTTTGCACCTCCGTGGGATAGGTTAGGCTAAGAGGAAGTGACTGGCTCAAGTGAGCTACCGTAATAGGTCTCAGGCCAACCCCCTTCCCACTACTGTACACCACAGGGGCTTCACTGAATGTGGATGGCAACGTAAGAGTCAGTGCTTGGGGAACTGAGTTTGCTCTTAGAGAATCCTTTCCCTTCAAAGGCGGGAAGCTGTAAAAAATATAAAACCAATTAAAGTTTTTTTTAAAAGATTTGGTAGTCGATAGTAACAGACAGAGATAGTGGGGAGGTCTGCAGCATTTTGGGGCTGGGGGTGGCTGCTGTGGAATTTACATGTCCCCAATCCAGCAGGCAGTCAGGTTCTTTTAAGTAGCTGAATAGGGAGACGCGCTTGGCGGGGGACCATGGGCTAGTCATATTCTTGGCTTAACCTACCTGGCTGGGTTCATATGAGGATAAAACAGGGAGGGTTGAACTCCTGGGAAGTTTGCTTTTCCACATTCATTGTCAGACGCAGAATTGTTTACCATGAAGGTTGCATCCAACCAACCACTGAGATGGGTGTGGAAGCAGATGGTATCGGTGCATAGCTGCCAAGTTATCCCCTTTTTTAAGGGATTTTCCCTTATGCTGAATAGGCTTCCTCGCGAGAAAAGGGAAAAGTTGGCAGCTATGTATCAGTGTGTTGAAACAATAATATAGGCTGGCCTTATCCTTTGCCTATTTCAGCCCTGAAGCTATTGGGGCAGGTGTATACTTTTCAACCATTCCTCTGTAGCCACAGAGACTGGTATAAATTAGTATGCATGCCTCTCCTCTCTTCTTAGATTGCAGAAAGCCTTGCATCATCTGAACACAGAAGACAAACTGCTCATGAAACACAAGGCCAAAAGCCCAGCGCAGAAGCAGCCTGAGTCTTGTGGTGTGTGGTTGGATACATCAACCCTTAAAAAACGCAAAATACAGGTAATGGAGGAACAAGCCTGGAAATAAGGTGCCAGATCTGCATATGGTGAATTTTTTTGTCACTCTTGGGTGCCAGCTGATAATTTTAAGACTACTTGGTGAGTTTGTGGTTGGTGTGTACTTGGGACATCACTTAATATTGGGAAATGTGCAGTGAGGAGGTAGACATCATGCAGGCTGTCTCGCCTGAGGGCCCTTTCAAACCTGGAACAAACACTGTCCTGGAGGAGCGCCATGACTGGTTGGAAGGACCCCTAAATAGGTGCTGCAACACTTTGTCACAGGCCCCACTTGCAAGTCCTGTTCCCATGGAACTAACTTTTATGGGAATAAATCAGTTCTGAACAATAAGGATGAGAGCATAAGAACCTTGCAGGATCAGACCAAAGGCTCATCTAGCCCAGCACTATGTTTTCATGGTGCGTTGTAGGCAGAACTTGAGTGCGACAGCAACACTCCCCACCTGTGACTCCCAACAACTGCTATTCAAAGGGATGAATTCCTGCATGGTGATGAATTCTGACACATAATTTCTACTTTCCCACCCAGAGCTTCATGGCTAAGCCAGTATTAAGAACACTGAACCAACTTTCGCATTGTCCTCTTCCAACAAAAGCACCTCTTCCATGCACCAAGCAAACCACCATTTCCACCTTCTTCAGCACACAACAAGCAGGTATGTTGGTGTTTTTTGTGTTCTAGCTGAGGGCAAAAGCCAGAACATGTCATGGGAGGAAGCTGGGCAACTGGAACTTGGAATTCTAGATGTGATGCTCAAAATACTCAAGGTCAGGGCTAGGGAGTTTGTGCCGCCCCTACAGAGGTTGCTGGATTACAATTCTCAACATCCCTGACCCTTGCCCTCCTGGCTTGGGCTGGTGGGAACTGGGAATCCAGCAACATCTGCAGGGATGTGGGTTTCCTAGTCTAGCTCCAGCCTCTTCCAGATCAGTCTGCAGCCCTATTCATGTCTAGAGTAAGGTACAGAGCTGCACACCGAGCACTGCCTCTAGACATAATAGTTCTTCTCTCCCTGCAAATAACCCCATTGCATGTGGTGGTGTGAGCAGAAAAGCTCAAAGCAGGAGCTCCCACTCATGAGTAGCAGGTACATGCTATCAGGACAAATATTCAAGTTCCCCAATTGGGCAGAGCCCCTACTTGTAAGCAGGGGTTTGTGCATGGGGATTTCTGATTCCACAACCATATGCAATGATTATTCTGTGGGTGGGCAACAGGGCTTAAAGCATTCATTGCTCTACACCAGGGAGCCTTTTTCAGTCCGAGTGCCTCATTGGACTTTTTAAGGGCCACATGCCAGGGGTGGGAGGAGCCAGAGGTAAAGTGGGCTGAGCAATGAATGTAAATGATACCTTTGTGCAGTAGGCTAGTTTCTGCATACACCCCTCTCAGTTCTTCATCAGGCAAGCAAGAAGCATTAAGACTGGCACCCCCAAACTGCGGCCCTCCAGATGTTTTGGACTACAACTCCCATGATCCCTAGCTAACAGGACCAGTGGTCGGGGAAGATGGGAATTGTAGTCCAAAACATCTGGAGGTCCGAAGTTTGGGGGTGCCTGCATTAAGAGTTCAAGGGTGCATTTCTAGTAGGAACCTGGGTGCAAAGCAGGGCCATGGAGACGCAAGTCCCGGGCAGAGTTCTGAGGGTCTGATACGAGTGTTTTCCTACCCTTGCTTTACCTTTGCACCCTATACATGAGCAATGCGTGAGTGGGGTTTCTGCTGCACTTGGCTCCAGATGCTGAAAACAAATGAAAGCACCTCTGTTTACAATATTGGATTTGGCAAGAAGCGGAGCACTGGGTGTTCAGCTTCTGTTTTTATAGCAAATTAGGTTAGATCCCCTATTTAAATTTAAACCCCATTCCAAACAAATCTCTAAAATTTTGGTGTGATTTTTACTCATGTGAGTGAAAATGTATAGGCTGGAACTACAGTCAAATACACCAAGGCTGGACTTTGTGAGGAGAGAAACACTTTGACTTGATCCAGCTACGTCTGGCCTCTGGTCAGGTACACAGTGATAGTGCCAAGCATCTTGGGACAGAGAGCACAGTGACCAAATCCAATCTCATTCATTTTTCTGCACGACTGATTGTGACAGATGGTGAAATATCTGATTAGTGCTCTGTAACGGTATGCCTGGTGGATAGATTTGGGCACGCATGTCCTAGCTGGATTGGCACATATAAGTGGTATGCAACCCATGCTACTTTTGACTAAATATTTAACTCTTAAAAGAGCTTTGTTGCTGTACAATGCTTGGAAAATGCAGCTTCCAAAGTAGATGTGCTGTACTCTTTTCTAACATGCTTGTACCATTCCTCAAATGTAGACCACCTCTCCATTACTATACTGAGACTGCTATCATCATGTTTATTTTGTGAGGTTTGGAGACTTTTCTGTTCTGTTCAGAAACTTTTCTTGCTGTGCAATCACAAAGCTCTTTTTCACTGAGTGGAAAGCTTAAACTTGCCTTTGTCACCCTGCTGCCATGCTGGCTGGGGCTGATGGGACTTGCAATACAAAAGCATCTGCAGGGCACCAGCGTGGCGAAGGCTGGCCGAAATGCTTAAGGTGCAGTAGTTTGCACATTATCAGCAATGAAAAGAAAAGAGTAGGGTTTAATAACTTGTGCAACATTTGCAATGCTTTCTGTAAGAGGATTTATTATTTCATACTTCCATTGCACCTTGCATTGTGTAAACACTATACAAAACCACACAATGTCCTTTAAGAAGCTTTGCTTCTCCACTGTCTGCAAACAAGGGTGTGGAGAGGAGGTAGCAACTGCCCACTCTAAATCCAATTTAGAATCACTTGAAAAATCGTATGAGGAACCGGAGGCAGATGGGAAAAGGTAATTGAGAAGAGCAGCAAAAAGTGACCCTACTTTGCTTTCACTTCACTTTTCTCAAAAAGGACAGACCAGCTGTTTTGTTGATTGCAATCCCATGAAAAGGGTATGACTGGAGAGCTGCAGAGATCTGGGGGGAAATAAATGTGTGGTCTGCTGGTATCAGTTTGAGGATTAACTTGCCAGGCAGCAACAAACTTCTTGGTATTCCTTGAACAGTCCTTTTAGGCAGAATATTGATCAAACCTATTGCCCTCATGAAGAGTCGGACACGACTAAACAACAATTGCCCTCATATTGCAGGTGGGTGGGTAAATGCAGAATAGTGACTTGATTAGAGCCAGTGGAGTGAGTTTAGAGAAGTCAACATTTTAAATCAGGTGTAGGCAAACCTGGCCCTCCAGATGTTTTGGGATTGCAATTCCCAGCATCCCTAGCTAACAGGGCCAGTGGTCAGGGATGATGTGAGTTGTAGTCCCAAAACATCTGGAGGGCCGAGTTTGCCAATGCCTGTTTAAAATAGGGAAAAATCTTGCTTGCACACATGGCCATCCTGAAACACCAGAAATCTCCTACCCTTTTAATTTAAAGTAACTTAAAACCTACTGAAACATAGACCTTGCATGCAACAATCCTTCATTTCCAGGATACAAATCTGCAAAGAGGGGGAGCCTACAACAACACTTCTAATGTTTCTTATCAACAGTGGTGGGGTTTTTTGGGGGGCAACTGATACATCAAGCTTTCCCAAACTTGTGGTGCTTAAGGAACACTTTTTATGAAAACCTGTGGTACCTTTTGCTTATATACTCATCCACTTGCATGTGTCAGAGTCCATGTGCAAGTTGTTTGCTAAGTCACTGTTCTGGGCCTCCCCCCACAACTCGTAGTAGAAACCCATGACAAAGAAAGGTGCCCATGTGGATTCCTCTGGGGTGGGTAGTTCTTCTGAGTCTTTTAGGCAATAGTGATTCCACAAGGGACTGGTAGTTTTGTAGTGTTACTAATCTGTCCAGAGGCAAGGGTTGAGCAGTTTGTCATGGAAGCAATGTGTGATACCCATTTTTTAAAAAAGTTGCCCATGGAAGGCTTGCGATTTGTATTTGCCATTCCAGCATCATAGTAAGTTTTTGTACAGGCTGTGTGCGATATCTGTCTGGTTATATTCAGATTCAGCTTGGTTTGTTTGTTTGTTTTTTGCAGAGGAAAAGAAAACCAATCCAAACAGAAGGCTGGCTGTTGCATCAAACCGAGTCTCCAAGGTGAATACCCATGGACTGTTTAGGGGTAGAAAAACCATGTTGCCAGGTGACATGCTTCAGGAAGGAGGAGGAGGGACCCAACAAACACCAGGTTTACACATTTCTCCCCCTCCCGAAGCCCAGACTACCACTTGCATCCTCCCAACTGAAAGAAGAGACTCCGTTGCAGAGAGAGATCCTCAGTCACTAAACTTCATTCAGCAGCTAGAGGAGAAAAGGGATCCTGATCACAGAACTCTTTCTGATTTGGCTTTGAGAGAGAAAAATAGTGGTTGGGAAAGAGAAAAACATACCACCTTGTTTCCTCAAAGCAGCCAAAGCCTGACAGTTACAAACAAGGACACCAAGACTCAGAGAAGACACAGGTGCCCACCCTCTTGTTATAGCTCCTGTGACTCTGAAAACATAAATTCTCAGCTCGAGCAGAGTACAACGGAAGTGAAGCCTTTGAAGAGAATCAATCAATCTGTTGCTGGG
The DNA here is from genome assembly GCF_965207765.1 of Zootoca vivipara. Classification (NCBI taxonomy): domain Eukaryota; kingdom Metazoa; phylum Chordata; class Lepidosauria; order Squamata; family Lacertidae; genus Zootoca; species Zootoca vivipara. The sequence continues at coordinate 60,717,807 of NC_142589.1, read as the reverse complement.
CTCTGTTTGAAAATCAACGAGGCCGCCTGCAATTCTGATAAAGGGATTAAGGACAGCCAGGTAGCCTTGGTTGGCCTGCCAATGTTTACGCAGGACTCTGAGGGTCACAAAGTCATTTCTCACCTCCCTGTTCAAGGGAGAAGTAAAACATCTTTACAAAAGAAGCTTCTTTGCAATGAAAGCAACTCTATAATGAGCCCATCCTACCATGGCTGCTTGAGGGCCCGCTGCTCCGCAGAGAGAGGGACCCACCTATCCCCAGGTGGGAGCGTGTCTGTTCTAACAGACAGTAGTGAGAAGTCATGTTATGACTTGTTATTCACAGAGGATTCGGAAGGCAATAGAGTCATTAAACACTAACTCATAATTGCTCAGTGAGTGAGAAATGCCCCTAATGCAGACTTTCAAAACAAACTGATGCAGACCTTAGGTAGATATGTAGTGTTCATACTTATTCTGCATGCCGGTTTCTTTATAACTTTTACATTGCCTAATAAAGAAATGATATCATAAGGAGTATTGTTATTGTTAATGGTTCCAGAAGCTGCAAGGTCCTATTGGCAAAATATGCAGCTGTGTCAAGAAGAAAACCCAGACTACATTCTAAACAAGCAGGGTCTTAGGGAATTTTTGTCTTAGGCAAGAAGACTGTTGCTTTGTGGGATAAGGGTTGTATTCCTAATTGTTACATTGTGCCTTCCCCACTGCTCCTTGCAACAATTCCCAACTACCTACCATTCAGTTTTCTATGAATTGTTTTATCAGATGGAGGTAGAATTAAAGTGGAGGCTGTCTTGGACTCTGTTCTCTGTGTTTTAAAATGAATTGGTACCTTTTAAATTTTTTGGCTCTTTGTATGCAGGGGGGAGGTTGCTTTAACGTTGCAAATTTCATCTGGTTTCTTACTATTTTTTGTTTTTATCAGATTTTCCCCTGGAAAAGATAAAGGACAAAAGAATACAGGTTAGCATTTTGATGCTAACGGTGTTGTGTGGAAGCTCCAGAAAGCTTGGATGGCTTCCGAGCACTGAGCTTACAACACACCAGAATGGAAGCATTTTTATGGCCCTTGTCTGTAACTGACATAATGGAGAATTTTGGCTTTGTACCTATATAGCAAGCTCCTCATGCCAAAGCAATCAGAAAACTGTAGAGTTGGAAGGGACCACCAGGGTCATCTAGCCCAACCCCCTGCAATGTAAGAATCTTTTGCCCAACATTGGGGCTCGAACTCACAACCCTGAGATTAAGAGTCTCATGCTGTACCAGCTGAGCTATCCCAGGTTCATGTGAGAGTGACTGCAACTTCCTGGCTTATAAAATATGATATATAAAACCTTGAATGATCTGCCAAACAGGCCTCATTAATAGAGGACACAGCTTAGGCAGGTTAAGTGACAGCATGTCAGTCACTCACCCTACAACTTAAGCCTCTACAAGCGTTTAAGGAAGGCTGCTGACTTCTCTAAAGTTAACTGAGTAACTGAACTGAGTCCCTTTCAGACCCACACATTAGCACTAATGTGTGCAAAAATCCTCTCCTCGTCCCTGCGCTCTCCCAAAGGACTGGATGGGAGTTCTGAGTGCAGCCATTACTTTGAGAGGCTGCTGTCGAACGTTAAGAAGGGAGACCTGATTTCAAAATTAACTCTGAGGAAGGTCAGGGGTCAAAACTGCCCATTCAATGAGTTCTTAACCTCACCCACCTACAAGGCTCTTGTGAGAAAAATGCAGAAAGAGGAACCCTGCTCTGCTACATGGATAAAGAAAATGGCAGTGATGCTCCTAGAGCTGTATAGAGGACAGAGGCACAATATAACTGCTTACGATATCTGTCATTGCTCTTAAATATAGAATAAACAGTGGCTGAGAAGGTCCCCATGAGTTTAAACACAACCCTACCTTTAACAGACAAAGTCCAATCCTGCTGCTTATTCCATAATTGCTTTCCAACATTCTGCATTACTTATCCCTTAATTACAAGCTTTGAAGGAGCCAAGGAACTTAAAAGGTAAAACACATGATGCTCAACCACATGTTTGCAGTACAGATGCATCCCCACTTAAGTCAGGGGTGGGAAATTTGTGCCCCACCAGTGGATAACAGACTCCAACTCCCATCAGCCTCAGGCAGCATGACCAAGGCTCAGGGATAATGGGAGATGTAGTCCAGCAAGAGCTGGAGGGACACAGGCTCCCCACTGCTCTGGGTGCAAAAGCTGGTTTGCTCTTCAAAATCCTACACAAATAAAAAAATACTCCTCACATTTTATACCTTAAGTTCAAAGTTTTTTGGAAGAAGCGTCCTTCAGCTACAGTATCAGTTTAGTATTTGCACGGTAAAAGCAATCTAACTTCCATAGGAGGCACAGACAGCTATGAAGCTTCTCTCCCCAAGTCAACAAGAGGATGGATTCAGACAGCCACGCTAAAGCTCACTTGTAATGCATGTACTTAATGGGGAGTCAATATTTTCTTACATTGCCCAGACTTTCACTCCTAGGTTCCCCCCCCCCAAACCCTCTGGAGGGGAGGTAGCCTTGGTAACCCTTGGTAAGCATGTGGTTGAAGGCTGCAAGTATACCACCTCTCCACCTGGTTACAAGTGTTATATGGTGTGCCTCCCTTTCCTTGTCAGCCAGTGCTGGAATAACTATCCACTTTGATAAGGTACTTGATTGCCTTGAAAGGTTAAAGTCTGGAGATAAAGAGAAAATGCCTTTTCAAATGACTCAATTTTAAAAACATCTCTACCTGAACGTGGATGGAATACAGTTCTATCAGTAAGTTATCACAGGCTTCAGAATTTCAGCAAAATTATGAATAGATCCTTTTTACTTCATCTCGCTACTTTGCTAACAATGCTTCAGTTCAAAATGTGGAAAACCATTTACCTTTTTAAAGTCTCTCTTGGCTGTGTGGAAAACAGCAAATTCACAGTTCTGCTTGGGTAGGAATTATTTCTCCCTCCAACACACGCACATACAGAGTAGAAACCTAATCCCTAAAGGACTTTTGATGTTCAAGGAAGGCAGCCACTGTGGAGAAAGATCTGAGGAGCACGATAATTTGCTTTACAAGGTAACCAATGAGCATAATTTTAGTTCTTCATGTTTACATCTTCATCCTTCAAGGCAAACTTTTTCCTTAAAACCTCTGCTATAAGAACTGCAGGATCCTCCTCTTTCAGTAAAGTTCTGTTCCTGAAAGGAGGATACAAGATGAAGAGTATTAACAGGAGTGCAAAACACATTCTGTTCCACCACCCCCAATTGCTTTCTTCAACAGGATTTAAAAAAATAAAAAAATCTAACAAATTAGTTGTGGTTCAACTGCATGTTTTTCAACAAAGGGGCTATTATTCCAAATCTCTTACTGGTTTGTGGTTTTTTTTTTATTATTCTTGTCACCATCAAATCCCATATAGCTGATATTATATACCGGTATATCCCATATATTTGATATTAGGTAAACAGTATGAATAGGAAAGACTTTTAAAAATTAATTCCAGCATACAAGTTTTTACCTAGCAAATTTCAGGCCTTTCTAGAGGTTTTGCTGATCCCTAATGATGCCACACGCCACAGGCACCCATGATTATTCGTGCAACATTCCACATGCACAAAATGCACTGGATGCAGCAGACATAGCTTCTCCCCTTGACAAAACTGTCAAGGAAAATGCTAGACTGGATTCCTCCAACAGGCTAATTTTCAATGTGCAAGGAATCTTATGTCATGGAGGAGAGGAAGCACCCAATAAAGCAATCTCTCTTTTGCACCCGAAGTGCTATTCTATTGTCTGATTAGAATTACAGTGGAACCTCAGTTTATGAACACCTCGGTTTACGAATTTTCGGTTTGCGAACGCCATGGACCCATCAGGAACGGATTAATTCACTTTCCATTACTTTCAATGGGAAAGTTCGCTTCAGTTTATGAACGCTTCAGTTTATGAACAGACTTCCGGAACAAATTACACCCATGCTTCGGGTTAAGTACGCTTCACGTTGAGTACTCCGCAGACCCGTCTGGAACGGATTAATCCACTTTCCATTACTTTCAATGGGAAAGTTCGCTTCAGTTTATGAACGCTTCAGTTTAAGTACTCTGCGGACCGTTTGGAACAGATTAATCCACTTTCCATTACTTTCAATGGGAAAGTTCGCTTCAGTTTATGAACAGACTTCCGGAACCAATTGTGTTCATAAACCGAGGTACCACTGTAGTAACATTTAGAGAACTTCTCCCAGCAAATCTGCAAGGATGAAGCCTACCTTCTGGCAAAAGTACAAAAACCAGGATGAAGCTGGCACGATAAACGGATTACGCACTCAACTCTGTGGAGAACCTTTGGCTCTCCAGATATGGCTGAAATTCAATGCCCCTAATTCCCAGCCATTAGACAGGAATTGCTGGGCTTGATGGGAGTTCAGCAGCATTGGGGGGGAGGTTTCCCTCATTCCTGTTGTAGCAGAAGCAATTCACCACCTGCTTCTCTGCCCAGCGCAGTATGCAGAAGTGAAGAGTCACCCGTGTCTGTATGCATGGATTTGCAATAGGGGCTACTACAGGGGGATGTGTGCAATTTCAAGCGCACAGCAACAACTAAAGTCTCTGAGGTAAATGTATGCGGTTTGCAAAAGAACATTGATTGCTTTGTACAATAAGCATCAAAAGGATTTGGAATCTGTCCAATTTTAAATTTTAGCTCTCTTATTTCAAACACGTTTACTCACATCTGTTGTAGCTCTGGTTTTCAACCACCTTATGTTCCCCCGATACCTAGATAATTTTGTTTACCAGTTTAATTAACTAGGGGGTGAGGGCGGGAATCCCTATGGGTAAGCAAATGAAAGGCTTCTCTACAAAACGTTATTAATTTTCTCCTGGTAGATTCTTGGGGAGGTGGTTCCCAACCCCCCCCCCCAACGACTTAAATACTGATGATTTTAAGCAACATCATTCTGCAAATCTACCAAAAGGACTCCAACCATTTTTCTTCAGTTTTGCTGCATATATTACCAAGTTCCTTCATACTGTGCCAACCTCAAATAGGAGCAGCATGCTTTGGGACAAAGAAAAGTCATTTTGAGCCCAAGAGGCACAGAATTCATAGGATTTCCTCCATGCAAAAGAACTTTTGTATCTTCCTTCATACCAAAGATGAGGAACTTGTGGTCCTCTAGATGTTGTTGGATTCTCAACTCCCATGGATCTCAGCCAATGGGGGCAGAAACTGTAGCCCACGACATTTGGAGCGCCACAGGCGCATCATACCTGCTTTGTGACTTTTAACTTGGCATTCCTCTCCTCTCTCATGGCAACCATCAGTTGCAAATAAATAAATAAATAAATAAAATAAATAAATAAATAAATAAATACTCTCACACAAAACCCATTCACTTCCTTGCTCTGTGGGAACCAGTCCAGAATCATTATTTTCCTTTGTTTTCACCATTACTAGAGTATATTAGAACTTATACCATGCATACGCATGTGATTAAAAAGCAAGTGGGGGCACCTGTATATTTACCATTCTTTAAGCACCTCATCTATAAGCATGACAATGGGGCTCAAGATTTCAAAAGTGATAAGAAATGTGGTGAATGCTAGGACCCCTACCACATTGCTCCTGAAATTTCAGCCATAAGCATACAGTTCCTAAACTAAAACCCACACTCTGAAAATTTGAAAGGAAGCGAACTGACCCATTTAGTTATAGGTAGGTAGCCGTGTTGGTCTGAGTCGAAGCAAAATAAAAAGATTCCTTCAGTAGCACCTTAAAGACCAACTAAGTTTTTATTTTAGCATGAGCTTTTGTGTGCATGCACACTTCGTCAGATACGAATATCTGATGAAGTGTGCATGCACACGAAAGCTCATACCAAAATAAAAACTTAGTTGGTCTTTAAGGTGCTACTGAAGGAATCTTTTTATTTTGACCCACTTAGTTTAGGCAAACCATTTCACAAGGATTCTGAATGACCGCAGCACTGCACCTGCATTTTTTTTAAAGTGAATGGCACCACTTGGCTACTTTCTCCCTGTCCAAAATGAATTCAATTACAGCTTTCCATTTATCATCATTCTCACTATTTCTTCATAGTCAGCATATGCTGGGTCAAGAGCAAGTCCAAAGTGTTGCACTCATTGCACAGTGTCACACCCTGCTTGCTTCTGCAACTTACAGATTAAGGAATGTTATACTCTGATAGCACTTTAGCAACTCAAAGATTCAAGAATAAGCCCAGCTATAGCCACCCACCCGCCACACTCTAAATTTGTGTCATGCACAGGGAGAAATGCAGTGGTCTGCATTGCCGTAAGACGAAGCAGCTTCAACTCCTCTTTGTCTCTTTGATTTTTTCACAGATGCTTAGACTAAACTTCCTCAAACTGCTGGCACAATGGATAATGGCAAACCTCTCTGATTCATATTTCATTGTATCAGAGGTTATTCAATTTTATCCGAAGGATCAATTGTGCAGAGCTGTAGTGCTGAGATCCAGTCCCAACATTCCCCTGGGCATCTGACAACATGTGTTTGCAACCGTCTCCTCTGCTCAGCAGCATGTGGCTGCACCTAGCTGAACAGTTTTCTCCCATAATACCGTAGTCCTTGTCTGCTGCTGCTCACTGCAAAGCACAAAGGGAGGGGGCAGCTCGTAAGCGCCTTAATTCTCTTTGTTTCAGACGTGTCATGGGGCTTCGCTGCTGTAGCTACATATACTCTGCAACATTTGTTGTCCAAAGTTCCTTCCACCATGCAACAAAGGACACCCATTTCTGCCAGGGCAGGGTCCCATTTGCTGCTGAAAAGGGGAAAGCAGGATTTCCTGTTTTCTACTAAGGAGGAAGCTAATCTCATCATCTTACCATGGACTTCCAGCACTCACAATTCAGGTCATTGTGGGTATGGCGAGGAGGGATGTGCACATTATATATGATGCAACTAATAGAATTTGAAGACACAAGAGGCAGATTAAAATGGAATATTTTTTTTAAGTTCTAAGAATCTGGATTGCTTTTTAAAACTGTTAAGATAAGCCTCTTTAAATAAAATGATAGCCACTGGCCTTAGGGAAGTGGGCTTTAGATGCATGCTTTGCATTCAGAAACTCCCAGGTTCAATTCCCATTATTTCCAGTTAAGAAAAGATGGCAGAGCTGGACCTCTGCCTGAGACTCTGGGGACCTGCAGCCAATCAGAGTAAACGATACTGGGCTAGATGGAATATGGTAGCTTCCCTATGCTCTTTGGTCCAAACTGGACACTGACAGGGCAAGCCATTTGTATTGATTCACATCCGTGCCACATTTTGGTATAAAAATGAGAGAGCACCTTGATTGAGCTATGCTAAAACTGGCCCCTCTTCCCCCATGCCTCGCTGTATTCCTTTGCAATTGTCTCCCAGTCTAGCTATTTAATAAGAATGGGCCAGGGATTGCTTAAAGTCAAACTGTGTACACTGACTGCCCTGAGTGTCTTAGTTGAAGGGATAAATAAATAAATAATTGTGAAAAAAATAAACAAATAGTCATGGAGGCAATTGTTGCAAGTATAACTCAAGTAAGAAAAGATACATATGGCTATGTTTACACGATTATGGAAACTACTGGCTCTCTTTTAGAAGACTCATGGTCACAAATACAGTGGCACCTCGGGTTACAAACTCCGCTAACCTGGAAGTAGTACCTTGGGTTACAAACTTTGCCTCAGGATGAGAATGGAAATCGTGCACCGGTGGCGTGCCGGCAACAGCAGGCCCTCATTAGTGAAAGCGCGCCTCTGGTTAAGAATGGTTTCGGGTTAAGAATGGACCTCCAGAACAAATTAAGTTCGTAACCAGAGGTACCACTATATGGGTTTGTGAAACACTGTTATGGATGTAGATAGATTTTCTGCTATTATTTGCTTAAGTTTAGACTTTGTACATGTTCTGTAAGACCTGCGATTTGAAAATAAGCTCTAATAAAAGAATTAGCAGTTACTTGTTCAATTTATTTATAATTTATTATACTATACCAGTATTATATTATTATAATATTTAAAATGTGTCCAACAAGTGCATGTATAGGTGCATTATGTATTGTTTGGAAGGACAGCAATGCAATTTCCCCATTACTGGATGTTGTAAGTTACTCAAATATGAAGGCAAATGAGTCTGACTTATGAAAGGAGGTGGAGCATTTGCTGCTAATTCTTGCAACGGGTCAAAACAGTAAAGATTGCACCCCTTTTACTGTAACTGGAATTTTTCTTCTTAAAAGTTAACATATAGAGTTGAATAATCTCAACAGCAGCAATCTGTCAGCTATACATGCAATATGAGAAGAGATCCATTTCATGGATTATTCATGGTTTATTGAGTTTCCAATAAACTCAAGCAATTTTTTTTAGAAAGCTCAAATGAGAATGTGATTCTTCCTTCTGCATAATATTTTGTTCCTTAAGAAACAAGAAGGGACAAACCAAGGGCAGCTGATGAAACAAATTACACTTTAATTCAATGTTTCCATGGTATCTCGCTGCTTATTACCAGAATCAAATTGCTCTAACTGGATTGTGCATTAAATGAATAAGAAATATTGTAATTATTGTTAAATGTGTTCCCTTACTTCCCTCTCTCTAAATTCAACTTATGATACCATCTGCCTGTTGAACTCTCCAAAACTCAAGAAACACTATGTTCAAACAGAGTGCAGGCGAAACAACAGTGAAAAGTTTAGCTTGAAAGAGGTTTTAATTTTTGCCCAATATTAATGCACAAAAGGGTGTATTTTGTTGGAAGGTGGTATATAAATAGTCTAAATAAATAAAACACAAAAGCTTGCTTGTCAAAAACTATCCACTATTTAGCAAGCGTTCCAGCTTACTGTTTTAGTTATACAGTCATGCCTTGGTTTAAGTATGCTTCGGTTTGAGTATTTTCAGTTTAAGTACTCCGCAGACCTGTCTGGAATGGATTAATCCACTTTCCATTACTTTCAATGGGAAAGTTCGCTTCAGGTTAAGTACGCTTCAGGTTAAGTACGGACTTCCAGAACCAATTGTGTACTTAAACCGAGGTACCACTGTATATTCTATTGTTCCTCCAGTGAGCTCAGGAGGATATACATGGATGGGGGTGATCCCTGTTTACCCTTACAACAATTATGCGAGAAAAAATGGCTAGCTTTAATTCACCCACTAACCATAAGACAATTCACCAGTCAAGTTCAGGTTTTGTTGTTTGGAGCCAATGGCCATTACATGGTTGACTAAGGATTTAAACTCAAGTCTCCCTAATCCTGGGATGGAGAAGCTCTGGCGCCCTGGATCGTATCAGCCTCAATCAGATATAGCCAACAGTCAAAGGTGATGGGATTTGTAGTTCAACATCTGAAGGGCCACAACATGCTAATCATGTCATCATATATGCATATATTGTATCAACCTAGGGAGGCTTCATGCCTAGAAGCTTGCAGAACACTTGGCAAGTGGTTTTCTGCTTAACAAAGTACAGTACAACATTTTATACCCATCTCTAGAATGACACATAGTGAGGCAATTTTAACCATAAACTACACAATGGGCAATCTGGGAGGTAGCAGAGGGAGAAGCAGGCAAACAGGAAGAGACAAGGCAAAACCTCCGACCTGTAGCTCTCATGTTACCCTTGTCTCAGATGCTAGAATAGCAATAATCTCAGCATTTATTTGCAGACCAGTGAGAACAGGGATGGGGAACCTATGGCCCTTCCGAAGGCTGTTGGACTCCAACTCCTATCATAGAATCAGAGTTGGAAGGGATTCCAAGGAGCATCTGTTCCAACCCCCCGCAATGCAGGAATCCTGACCACAGCCACCCTGGGTGGGCTCAAACCACCCACCTTCTGGTTAACAGTCAAAACACACTGACCCATCAATCCCAGCAAGCATGGCCAATGCTTAGAGATGAAGGGAGTTGCAGTCCTTAGTGTTTTAAGGGCTACAGATTCCCCATCCCTAGTTTAGAACATTCATATCTTCAGGGCAGTGGTTATAACAACTTCAATCTGGAGGCAGTTTAGAAGAAGCTACAGTACTTGTCTTTTTGACCATGGTGACTAAATTGCCCTGGTGGTCAGGCAAAGAAGCTTTACCAAAACTGATTCTTTTCTTATTAGCCCAAATAGACTGTGATAAGCATAGGCAGGCTAGCAACTTTGGTGAACTGATTTGTACAGTTGTCCTTAGAGATCAATATTGTAAGGCCTATTATAAGAAAAGCTTTAAAAACCTGTGTTGTGGTGATGCAGGGAAAGTACATTAGAACTAACCCTTGCAAATATCAGTCACAGTGCTAAAGATCAGCAGAGGTACCTTCACACAAAGCAAAACTGCAAAGCTTCCAATCAGAAAAGAAAGAGACACTTTTGGGGATGGAAAAAGAGAAAACAAACAAACAAAAACTTACAAGTCTTTGTTCTGTTTCATCCTATGAATGTCTTTAAGAATGCCCATCATGTCGGCAAAACTGCTGGCCTTGGACAGGGACACCGAATCTTCGTCGTCGGAATCCTTTGGGTCTGCTTTACAACATTCAGAGGTTGCAGAACAAAGCATGGAAACGGATGGAAGCTCTGGGCTTTCTAATTCTGCCTCCTCCTCTGTAATGTCACTAATGACAAAGGAAGTTGTAGACTGGAATGAGGATCCAAAACAAGGTAAGGGAGAAGAGACATTTGAACTTCCTGGTGATAATAAATCTGGTGTTAATGAAGTGGAAGCTGGAAAAAAAAGAATACACATTGACATAAACCTTGTGCCAAACTATAGGTTTTATATTCTGCAACAGAACATGTACCCCAAGCCTATACATTGTCAAACCTCCCCACAAATGGACATCATAAGCCTGCTTCCTGCCTTTACTCAAATGCTGGTTATAATGCAGCAAAAGAGGTGAAGCACTTTCCCATCTCACACCCTCCCATTACAACCACAATCTTCTATATGGCAGTATTTCAATGTACATTGTTAAGTTTATCTTGTTCCTATCTTGCCACCCCAAACACTGAGCACAACGTTCTCAGAAGCAGTTCACCTTATATCACAGATAGGAAGAGAATTGACCCAGAGTCACAGGAAGCCACTTTTGGCATCAACCAAGGCCCACCCTCGCCTTCCCAGTTAGAACCAACCCAGCCCTGTGCACACAATCACCTCTACTGAACCACTTTCCTTGAGAGCTACCCTTGAGAGGGTGGAAAGCATAATTCTGAAACAATTTCAGGAACCAGGATACCTGTCTTTTAGTCTAGAATGACACACATTTGTCAGAGCTCATGTGGCTTGGCTGCAAGATCTCAAATGGATATCACAGGAAAAGACCCTGATGTTGGGAAAGATTGAGGGCACTAGGAGAAGGGGACGACAGAGGACAAGATGGTTGGACAGTGTTCTCAAAGCTACAAACATGAGTTTGACCAAACTGCGGGAGGCAGTGCAAGACAGGAGTGCCTGGCGTGCTATGGTCCATGGGGTCACGAAGAGTCGGACACGACTAAACGACTAAACAACAACAACATCACAGGAGGAGAACAAAGCACCTGAGAAGGATCCAGGTTCAATCCCTGGCATTCCAGCTAAAATGGATGGGAAAGACCCTTGTCAAGGCCCTGGAGAGTAGTTGCCAGTCATTGCTGATCTAAATGTTCCTGGTACAAATGCAACTCCTTGTCTGTGTTCAAAGCTATCTGGTAATATCTTTGGGAAATCTATTACCTTGATGTTCTGTTAAGAGAATATAATGCAACGGTGGCAGTCTGTGATCAGTGCTTCACAACACTGACTTTAGAGTTACAGTATGTGCAAACACAGCTGTTTTATGAGTTTAGTCATAAGAAGAACTGCGGCTTAACAAACTTGAGAAGCCCCCTTCCCATTTGATGCTCCAGAAGCTGCCTGGAAGCGTCACCTGACATCAAAGTGATGTGGGTGGCCCCACCACCCTGTCAAATTTGGTCCATCAGGGGGTGAGGAGATAACCATTGGGCCAGAAAAGGTTCCCCATCTCTGTCATAGGCCATTACAAGAAAAGGGCATGAAGAAGCACAAAGCAGAATGCATCTTCTTTCCTTTTTACTCTCACCTCCATTTCCCTCCCTCTGATGCTCCCCATAGTAAATTTTGGACTGTACACTCCTCAGGACATGGACTTTGTCTTTTTGTTTGTTACTCTGTACAGCACCATGCACATGGATGGCTCAACAATAATACAAATAAGCAAATTACACTGTATTAAAAATCAAGCAAATTTACATATAATATTTTGCCTGAAAAACTGGGGGTGTAGAAATCATAGGATCCTGGCCATTATCAATTAGAATTTGTGACAAATTCTGTGCAAATTCTTCTAACATTATATAAGTCTCTCTCATTTATGCCTGGTCTGTTTATCAAAATGCTGTAAGGGGCACACACATTATATAGAAGTGTAATATTATGAGCTTAAATACAGTAAAATCAGTTGATAAAGTCGTCACTCATAAAATGGAACCAAAAAGCACCATAGCATTTTAAAGTGGGTGAAACAGATGCCCAGTTAATAGTATGGGATAACTGTGAATGGGATAACTGTGCCCTTGAAGGACCAGGTGCGCAGCCTGGGAGTCATTTTGGACTCACAGCTGTCCATGGAGGCACAGGTTAATTCTGTGTCCAGGGCGGCTGTCTACCAGCTCCATCTGGTACGCAGGCTGAGACCCTACCTGCCCGCAGACTGCCTCACCGGAGTGGTGCATGCTCTAGTTATCTCCCGCTTGGACTACTGCAATGCGCTCTACGTGGGGCTACCTTTGAAGGTGACCCGGAAAGTGCAATTAATCCAGAATGCGGCAGCTAGACTGGTGACTGGCAGCGGCCGCCGAGACCACATAACACCAGTCCTAAGAGACCTACATTGGCTCCCAGTACGTTTCTGAGCACAATTCAAAGTGTTGGTGCTGACCTTTAAAGCCCTAAACGGCCTCGGTCCTATATACCTGAAGGAGCGTCTCCACCCCCATTGTTCAGCCCGGACACTGAGATCCAGCGCCGAGGGCCTTCTGGCGGTTCCCTCACTGCAAGAAGCAAAGCTACAGGGAACCAGGCAGAGGGCCTTCTCGGTAGTGGCGCCCGCCCTGTGGAACACCCTTCCATCGGAGGACAGGGAGATGAACAACTACCTGACATTTAGAAAACACCTAAAGGCAGCCCTGTTTAGGGAAGTTTTTAATCTGTGATATTTTTATGTATTTTTATATTTGTTGGAAGCCACCCAGAGTGGCCGGGGAAACCCAGCCAGATGGGCGGGGTATAAATAAATAATAATAATAGTAATGGGTAAATAAAACAAAAACTTTGAATCTTTATTTCTCAAAGTGCACAAGGAAACATCAATGTGGGTCTCTTTGGACAGCTGAGCCCTGCTTTGTGGCTCCTGCCAACTTCACTTCCTGTGGCAAAGAGACCAAGGGCTGGTTCAAACTTAATGATAAACCATAATTTAGAGTTATGTGCTTCAGCCATGGTTAGTCCTCAGTTTGCATGCTCCCCACCTTCCTTCTTTTGCATGCCAGTAGGAGGAGACGTTAACACTTTTGCCTTGGATTTTAGATTAACCAGGAGTTTTCCTTTATGCCTGAATCCAGAAGCCCTGACTAAACTAGGGTTAGACAAAACAAAATAAAAAATCCTTCCAGTAGCACCTTAGAGACCAACTAAGTTTGTCATAGGTATGAGCTTTCGTGTGCATGCACACTTCTTCAGATACACTGAAACAGAAGTCACCAGACCCTTATGTATAGTCAGAGGGTGGGGAGGGGTATTACTCAGAAGGGTGGTGGGAATGGGTGATTGGCTGATAGGAGTGGTAAACCTGTTGATGACTGTTAACGACTGTTATCAACTGCAATTGGTCTTGCAGGAAAAAGCAAGGACTGAGGTGCTAAAGAAAGCTTTATCATGTATAATGAGATAAGAATCCAGTGTCCTTTTTCAGACCAGGTCTCTCCATGGTTTTAAGCTTGGTAATGAGTTGCAATTCAGCAACTTCTCTTTCCAGTCTGTTTCTGAAATTTTTCTGTACGGTAATAAAACAGCTTCTTTGAGATCTTGTATAGAATGTCCTGGGAGACTGAAGTGTTCTCCTACTGGTTTCTCTGTCTTGTGATTCCTGATGTCAGATTTATGTCCATTTATCCTTTGGCGTAGGGTTTGGCCTGTTTGTCCAATATAGAGAGCTGAAGGGCAGAACAGGAAAGTACCAAATTGTGGTTGATAAGGCTAGCTTGTTCAAGTAACTCTATTTTCAATTAGAAGAGGAAGTTTTCAGCCTCTTCCTCTTGGCATGCAAGAGAATGGTGTGTCCACACGCCACCATGAGGCTCACTACAGCTGATGCACATGATACTCAATTACGGTTCAGCTATATGTCCAGGTCAGTACAGAGTATGGCCTCCTCTGATTTGGGGAACAGATGGACAAACAAGGCTATGAAATGTGTGTGTCAAACTTTTTAAAATTAGTGCAGACTTCATTTATCTAATGTAGTAATAGCTTGAATAATATTTTTAAACAAGCAATGATTTTGGAATTTTACTGTCCCCTATTTTTTTAAAAAATAAACTGCTAGATTGATATGCACTGGCAAAGACCAATAAAAGTTTTTGCTACAAAACCTGCTTTAGGGAGGGAAACCAACTGCTGAAATGAGTTACTGACTTGACTGTGGAATTTCTAAAATTAAGCATATAAGCCTGGTAGGTAGAACACTTTTTGGCCCCAAGGAATAATGCCAAAGTTACATGATGGAGAAAAACCACACAATGTCTAATATTAACAGCTACTCAGACCCTAGAAATAGAACTAATATCAAGAAAGAATAAGAACTTCCCACCTTTCAAGCTAAACTATGTTATTAGAGTGATCTTTCAAAGCTGCCAGACTATAATTGCTTGGCCCTTTATCTATTCTAGCTGTGGCTCCATGCTCCTCATAGTCTTGCCCTTCGGACTTACAAAATACTAGGGTTGCCAGACTCAATAGAGGACAGGACTTCTGTGCCTTTAATTGCCCTGCTCTCTTTTGAGTCTGGAAACCTTAAAGAGAAACCAGCAGACCCTTTGCTTGGAAATTAAACAAAGGGTCTGCTGGTTTCTCTTTAAGGTTTCCAGACTCAAAAGAGAGCAGGGCAATTAAAGGCACAGAAGTCCTGTCCTCTATTGAGTCTGGCAACCCTACAAAATACACATTTCAAATGTGAGCATTACACAGTTCAACATTATGTCTGAATGCCTAACCCTTGATTGCCTGTGAGTCACAGGTTCCCTACTGCTGTGACACTGCAATGAAAAGGGGCAAAGCTTTTCTTGGTACCCTCTCAACACGGAATAAAGGCAGCAGCCATACAAGAAAATTAAGGAAATTTGTGGAATTAGGTCAAACAAAGGAAGGTGGCAGGCAACACTGCATATGTTGCTCACTCTCATGTGTTCCAAACTAGTCATATCTGCACCATTTTGTTAACAACCTGACTCTTCACCGGGAGAGACAGCAAACCCTTATTGCACTTCCCAAGTGAATCTCCAAACTTACTACCGTATGTGCTTGTCAAACCTGACACACAATTCCAAAGGCTGTATCCAATGCTAGTCCTACTCAGAGCAGACCCACTGAAATTAATAAGCAAAACTTAGGTCACTTAATTTTAATGTGTTTGTTCTGTTTGTTCCACCCCAAATTAGAAGAGGACAAAACATGCATCATGCTTTCTCCACAAGAAAACAACAGATTTTTACCATCCTCTTTGCCACAACTTCTGGTTATCAAAGTAGAAATATAATTTTCAAGTTGTTTGCTCGTCTGCTGTAACTACTATTTTAGGCTTACAAACGCTTACACCCACACCCACACACCATTTCAATTTTGTGCATAAGATTTTGAGATGTTTCCTCTGAGCGCTTGATGCTGGGTACTTACCTGACTCTGCTGATACAATCTTAGCAATCTGACTACGCAGATGGCTCAGTTCATCTTGGAGTTCTGTTGTCCGACTCAAAGCGGGTAAACCCGGTTTCTTCAAAGCCAGCAGCTTTTCTTCTTGCTTTCTCAAATTTGGGACAGAGGCATTCCGCTGAATAACGAAAAGTGGCGTGGGCTTCCATTTGTGCTTTAGTGGACGACTGTCTGTCCTACAAGTCAAGACCCCAGAAATTGAAATGAAACTGGCCCCAGTGAATAAAAGTAGTCCACGCTCATTATATCATACAGTTTGCTAGCTGTGACTAGCCCTTCTCTCATCACTACAGGACCCCATTTTTAGCTACCCATTAGTCTCTTTTCTCTCTCATTATTTATCTCTCAAATTCCCATCACTTCAAACCAACCTGAATATGTACCCATGGTGCAATGTTTTCTTAGACAACACTATCCCTAATGACCAATTCAAGTTCATAAAGACACGAAGAAGTGTTCAACCAAATTTTACTCTGTGTATAGACCCACTGAAATGAATGAACATAACTAAGGGTGGAGTTCAACTAACTTCTATTAAGAGCACATCAATTGAAATAGACCTAACTTAGTCAAGTCCATCAATCCCAATGGTTCTACGTTGAGTAGGCCTAGCATGAAATTCCACCCTAAATTAGGTTCATTAATTTCAATAGCATTACTCTTGAGTAGAATTTAAGTCTTAAATACCACCCGTCTTTCATTGCTTTAAGACAAATGACAATAAAAAAGGCTGAAGATATCCAATTTAGCCTAGACACCACCTACAGAGCCTTGAAACCACCTGAAAATAGTATTTTCCAATAGAAGCAGTTCAAAACTGAATCATCGTGCATGTATGAATTAGCGCTTATTCCTCTTTGTTTGCCTGCTGCCACTTCGCAATCCATATATTGGTGTGTCCTGCAAATGCCTTCTGTACCTGCCTAAACCGTTTTAGTAGCTCCATTCTTCGTGCAGGATTTTCTCCTACACCAATAGCTCCCCCCTAGCACTTTGTGTAAGAGTCAACTTCTAATTCATTGTCACTCTCTCTTCAACATGAGCACCAGCCAATCCCCTACTCCAGGTTTCTGACCTTACATGAATATCCCTTAGGTCTGGAGCACCTTTCTCGCTCTCTGGTTACCAAGAAATATGAAAAGGCAACAACTGTTCTCTCTCTCTCTCTCTCTCTCTCACACACACACACACACACACACACACTGAAATGGCACCTGTGCCTCATAACATTGAAAGACCTACTATTAAAAGAAAGATAAAGATAGGAAGCCACCTCAATATTGCCCTGTTTTCAGGAAGTGAACACGAGCAATAACTGGCCAAGAAAGAAGGAAAGTCAGGAGGCATGAGAAGAAAAGGAGAAAGGGATGTACCTGACTCTAGCATATGTTTCTTCGTCATCTGAAGCTATCCATGCTACATCTGCCAGAGTGGGGACAGGGGGCGTGTCATTTAAATAAAGATCTGAAACATTAGGTAATTCCTGAGGAACAGAAAGGGGAAAAAATAGAATTATCATGGGGCTGTAGAATCATTTTCTGATCAGTTCTGAATTAAGGAGAGAGAATGGACCTGCAGCAAAATGCAATACTGTATACCTTCATTACCCAACAGGTGTGGTCTGAGTCAGGATTCTAGCCAGCCAGCCATGGCCTCCTTCAGAATACCATGAGCCATTACAGACCCAAGCAACCCAAATGACTCCTTTCAGTTTGCGTTGCCATTTTTCTTTTCCAGCTGTCACTTGACATTCACTGGATCCTGGTGTCCACTCAGAACATGCAGGGGTGGAAAAGGGTTTGCACCTTCTGACCTTTAAAAAATATATATATTGCCTTGTGCGAACCTTGGGGTTCCCCTGAGCCTGCCAATACCTCCCCCTTTCCCCTGATTTGGCTCCATCTCTGTTGGCACAGCAGCACTGATTCCACTATTATAGAGGGAGCAATGTGTGGGCAACTCATTCAGCACCAACAATCATGCTACAGATCATTTAGAGACTGTAGCTAATTTGCATCAACATGAAGGTTGGACGCTCCTCTGAGGTGTTACGTGGGACCAGAGGTGATCATGCACTAGACAAACGTTAGCCAAACCTAAGTGATCAATGATAGGTTATTCACAAATTTATGATTTCCAAAAGGGAAACATCGTACAGACATTTTAATACTTTATAAGCACTCCTCCAAGCATCTCTGTGTTACATAAGAGTTAGAAAAGTGACCTCTGTATGGCCTCTGAAGCCTACAATAGTGCAAGTGGCAAGATGAGGTAATGAGTTCCTACAACACAACATAACTTTCTGCAAGCTTCTCAACAGCTGGAGAAATTAATGCTGTAGTTCAGGAGCCTCATACAGCAGAGGTTATGTAGAACTGCCTACTTTCTTTGCTATTAGGTGTCCCAGGCTAAGCTCTCTGGCTTGACAATAGGGAAGACATACTGACCCCTAGGCCCGAAGTCTGAGAAGGCAAGAACACACATGAACTGAATTCTAAGTTTAGGGGTTATAAACAAGTTCTATTATAGCTAAACACTCCCCCCACCTATGTGCCCAAAAGTGATGAATTGACCCATTAAAATATTTCCCTAATAATAATAATAATAATAATAATAATAATAAGGATCTTTGGGCACAGTCTATATAAACTAAAAATAACCTAACCTTGAACTATCAATATACAAAGACAAGCAAGGGTCCTCCCAGTATAGGATTCAATTTCCAACAGTGGCCAGCCAATACACACATTTTGCACCTTTTAGCCACATATGCAGCTCCTTTGCATGAGCCAGCATGCAAACCAACTGAGTCTTCCATTAACTGTAGTTGCCTGTTTAATCTGAACTGCTTAACAATCGTTGGCTGCTTTGAAACGAGCCAGGCTTTGTTAACCATGGTTTCCCAGTTCTGACCAAACACAAAACGATAGCTAGCTGAGGACTTCCTAGAATGAAGAGGCTGTGTCCAAATAAAGTCCATACATATACCAGCATATGAAGCAGTCTTTTAGGCAAAAATAAAAATAAAAATTAAAGCTTATGGTAGGACTCTCAAGATTTTAGATCACCAAGCCAAATTTCTCTCAGGAGCTGCAACCCATTTTCCAGGATGCCAGTCCTATATGCACATTTACCAGAGTGTAGCTTCCATTAAAGTTAAAGAAACTTCTTTTTGAGAAAACATGAACAGTACTGGGCTGTAAATGAGAGTGCTATAGCACCCTACATCAAGAAATCATATGCCAACGTATCCTAAAGGGTAGCAAAAATAATGTATTTAGTTAGAAGCATGCTACCAGTACACTTCCTATGTAGGTTCTGAAAGTCACAAGCTACACTTATTTCATTACAGGAAAAAGTCTTCAAATATATATATGGGCTTGAAAGTGGCTAAAAACCATCAAACCACTGCTGGATAGTAAGTATTGCCTTTCTACAAAGAATTCTGACTGACTGACACGTAGCAATAAAAAGCAACCCTTTTTTAAAAAGCAAAGTAAGGCTGAAAAGCAGGGCTCCCCATTTAAACCTGCCTTGTACAGGTGCGCAAATTCATCTCAACTTCAGTATTTTACCTGGAAGCATGCTCTAGGACACGGTTTCAAAGGAAGGTTTGTCCCAATCTTTCTCACAAAGCTGCGTGCCGAGCCATGAGGTTTGTTCTGCCAAATTGGAACAGTCTGAGGGGCGAAACAAAATATGTAATGAGATTTTTTAACCGATAATCAGTAGTTCAGTTTTTAAATATAGTCTCCCTCATTTTGTGGATGAGACTGTGAATAGCCCAGGCCCAGAGGAATATAAGCACAGCAATTGCTGCGCTGTGCAATTTACTGGGTTTTACTGTAGTCAGAGCCCCAGGAGAGAGATCAGAAGCCTTGTGCAAACCCCATCACTCCAGTATAAAGGGACCTGGGAGAACCTGCTGAACTGGTCACTGCATCTACCCCGCCAAACAGTTAACAGAAGCTTTTTGCAGCCAGTTTGTTATTGGGAGAGGACACCAAAACCACCCCATACAGACACCTGTGCTAATGAACCAGCAGACTACTGCAAGGATTTCCACTCCTGACCACATTCTATCCTGCCATGTATTGCACCCTCTCTAACACCAATACTTTGTGCAGCAACCTATTTTTGTATGCTGATCACAACCAATAAATGGCAAGGGCTTTGAAGGAGGCCTGAATAATACAAACCATGCAATTAGATAGTGAAAAATTAAGAGGTGTCTGCCTTAACACAATTCCAGGAATTGTGGTTTGAATCCATTATTTTAAAAAGTTTTCCTTGCTAGAGTGGCTAAGGTCACTTTGTTTAAAGTAAGAGAGAACTTCTGTTTAATCCATTAAGAAAGTTGTCAACAGCTGGTACTATAAATACACCCCTACATACCTTGGGGCCTAGGTCACCTGTCAGTTTGTCTATTACATTTTTTAATGTTTATTTTTCATGCTGTTACTGATGCCTCAAGGCTGTGAAACACATTTTTTATTTAACAAAGAGACACTCAGCTGACCTCTCATTTTAAGTAAAAGAGTTTATACCTTGATTTACAAATGTTTTGCTAGAAAAGGGGTAAAAAAAACCTGGGACCTTCCAGATGTTGTTTAATTCCAACTCCCATCAGCCCCAGCCAGCAAGCCCAATGGTCAGTGCTGATGGGACCTATAATCTAGTAACATCTGGACAGCAAAAGGTTCTCTCCTGGTGCTAAAATATATACTGCTGAAAATGTGGACTAGGCTACATGAAGGAGGGAAGTCCAAGCATTCACTTCACCACAAGAGATTTATTATTTTGACCCTCCAGATGTTGCTGAACTACAATTCCCATCATCCATGGTCACTGGCAATGCTTGCTGGGGCTGATGGGAACTGGAATGCAATGACACTCTGGCACAACATAGTCTAACAGATTTAGCTACATGATGACATCACTAAGTTCCAATCACATTGCTCTAAGGGGAGGGGGTGTCCAACAAGGCTAGCACACCCCTTTTGTCATTTTGCACTGTGACAATTAAATAAGCATGAGACAAAACAAGGAAGCGGCCCATTTGCCTCAGCAATGAGGACGCGTTCCCTCCTTGGGAATCTAACGTACATTCAGACTGAGAGCCATCCCTGAAAAAAATGGGTGCAAGCTTTTAACTTTCTCACTTCTGGGGAGCTTTGCAATAGAAAACTGTCATAAACACACTGAACACAAGATGATGACTTTACAAAAGTACAGTTTTCAAAGATACCCAAGAGATTTTGGAAATTAAATCCCAACAATTTTCAGTTGGATTTAAGGATGATTTCAGTGTCTCACGAGAAACTGTATAGGCCCTGGAAGGAAAGCCTAATTCAGAAGAGCCGTATTCTCAAAGTGAACAGTATGTTTTGGAAAACACAAGTTTTAAAGGTCTTCAATATTGCAAAAAAATGATGTTAACAGCTGTGTACTTACTGAATCTGCTTCCATCTCTGACCAAACAGGAACAAGTAAGTCGAAGGTCAAAACTGCAGCTCCAGATTGTGCACGAGCTTCATAGTATTCCACCCTTGGAAGAAAATTATCTGCTCATTATGAACATAGACAAGGGCACGCTCTAAATTTCTCTCATTAAAGCAGATAAGCAGTGATACGAAGAATCCCAATTACATCTTAAGCAGTTATGTAACTGTATTCTAGGATTAAACTAGCTCACAGACTTAAGAGTCAGGACGAATATCATCAATTATCAATTATTGATAATTATCAATTATCAATTATGGGTATCTGAAGAAGTGTGCATGCACACGAAAGCTCATACCAAAATAAAAACTTAGTTGGTCTTTAAGGTGCTACTGAAGGAATTTTTTTATTTTACTTCGATCCAGACCAACACGGCTACCTACCTGTAACCATCAATTATGTAGTTCACCATACACATGGTGCAGCAGAATTCACTCTACAGAAACTGTTCCTGGCAGGCACATAGAGGTATAGGGACCCTGACCATTAGGTCCAGTCGTGACCGACTCTGGGGTTGTGCGCTCATCTCGCGTTATTGGCCGAGGGAGCTGGCATACAGCTTCCAGGTCATGTGGCCCGCATGACAAAGCTGCTTCTGGCAAACCAGAGCAGCACACGGAAACGCCGTTTACCTTCCTACTGTAGCGGTACCTATTTATCTACTTGCACTTGACGTGCTTTCGAACTGCTAGGTTGGCAGGAGCTGGGACTGAGCAACGGGAGCTCATCCCGTCGCGGAGATTTGAACCGCTGACCTTCTGATTGGCAAGCCCTAGGCGCTGTGGTTTAACCCACAGCGCCATTTGCGTCCCATACCCAGGCACATATACTGTCTTAAAACCTAATGTAAATGATTTTGCGAATTCCCGAGGTAGCTTACTTCACTGCCCAACAATTGCTACAATTAGAACGAGGCAAGGGAGCCCTCTAAATGCTAGTAGACTACAATTCCCATCAGACCCTGCTAGGATGACTGATGAATAGGGATGATGGGAGTGGTAGTCCAAGAACTTCTGGAAATCACCACATTGACTATCCTTGTGTTTGAATATTATCCTGGTAGAAGGACTAATGTTCCAAGCAGAAAGACAAGTGCCTTGTATAAAGAGAGTTAAGCCACCCTTCTGGCCAGCAAGTGGCTGGTTGCCCATATAATGTTGCAGCAGGTAATGAACAAGTGGTACCCTAATGTACCTTCCATCAAGATGCAACTTAGTTAGGAAATATAGATCAAATAGTTCAGTAACCACAATGGAAACTGGGACTTGAGCCAGCAGCTCTGCCACAGATATACTACAATTTCTGAAGATCCTCCTCCAGTTTTCTCCCTTTGTAACCAGCCTACCAAGCATACAATCCAACATAAGCATTAATAATCTGTCAAAGGAATCACAATAGGATAAGGCTGATGCACCTAAATTGTCTGAGTCTGCTAGATTTGGATGCTGACAGTAGATTTCTTCACAACAGAGGGATGATGCAGGGCCTTTCTTCCTTTCAGTCACCACTACCCTTTTAAACTGAGATATGAGAATTAGAGACCCCAGAGAAGATGGCAAGTGCTGCTGTAGAATTAAAGCATTCCCTTCCCTAAAAATGGGACTCACAGGACAACCAGAAGGAATTCAGCTATTTCTCATGATGGAGGAGTTGTTAGCCAATGTCACATTCACCACAAATGTATGTAGAACAAATCAACAATCCACACCTTTGTAGTTGTTCCCACTTTCATACGACTGACTCTGCAGAAAGAAAAACCCACTTACTTACCAAGACAGGGGGGAAACCCTAAAGATTTGAAAGAATAAAAGACCACCAGGAATTCCCTATGGGAAATATATTCCAAAAGTATCTACTCTGCTGTCTAGAACATACTATATTCCAGTTTCTCCCCTTTCAGTTATTTGTTTGCATGCTGTCGAATAAGAATTTTGCCATTTCTACAATCAAGCAGATAAGCAAGGTATAAAACTTCTCAAAGGTGATATAAATTCCAATTTCACCAAATTTCAATAGACGCTAGATCAATTTGGTTTTGGAGATCTACCTTAAAAACATAAACTCATCCTCTGAAGGATATTTATTTGCCTCTACAAAAATAAGACCACTGATGTGGGGCAGAAAAGTTTCCAAAAAAGATTGTTTTCCAGTGCTCTGTTTTTCTGCAGAAATTCTTCTGTTTTCCAAGTTAATTAGTAACAGTAAATGGATGCCAACTGCAAATAAAATTTAGACAAACTTGGCAGTTTCAACATATTTAGCTTTTGTTATCAAATACTAATAGCATAAATAAGTTAAATCAAATAAATAATTTCCCAAAGCATCAGGATAGCTTCCAATGCAAATTAACCTGATTTGCATAGGAAATATTTTATATCAAAACTTTCCAGAATCATGCACCACTGGGCAAGACTAGAGTAGGATACAGTATACTACTATACTTTTAACATTTGCCATGAGAAATTTAATATAGTGTCTTACATATCTTACATATACAATCTACTACAAGTAAGCAGCAGCGATCACAAATGAGAACATTTAGCCCTTAAATCCACTGATCTGTATTACAAGTTTTATATGAAGTGATTACAAATGAAACATTGTCCAGATTTAATACAGCTTTCCAGCTCTGAGCAAAGAGGCACTGGCTTGCATATGACTATTGGGTTCAAATCCCAATAGAGCCCCCAAAAGCAAAAACCAGCTTTCAACCTAAGCTTTCCCATGTTTAAAGGGGAAACAATAGCCACATGCATCACAGCTCTGAAGTATGACTGTAATGCACTTTATACAAGTGCTACAGAAAGCAATATGACCATTAATAATATTTTATAAATAGCCTTACCGCTAACAGTGCTAAGTGCTATGCAAAAAGGCAAAGGCAAGCAACCTAAAAGGAAAATGCAAGGTACATGAGGCAGGAAAGGAAAAGAGTCTACACTGGGAAAAGCCAGGGTAAAGGCACTTCAATGTAAAAACAAGAGTGTCAGGTGGAAGGAAATTCCAGTTATAGTGAGTTGCAAGGAGGGGAAAGCAAACAAGGAAAAGCGATGGTAATATTAGGTCTAATTAAAAGATTGGTACCTGCATCAATAAGATCTCCCAGTGTGCTAACCAATGACTTCTAGTTTCCTGTTATGTTTGTTACATTCTTCAGAAGAAAAAAGCCACCAAATTTTTTCCCCTCAGCAGCAACAGGTCTGATAAAAGTGTTAGAAAGCTGAGCCTTCAGCAGCCTCCTCTGCTCTGAGACAAGGTCAACAGACTGGCACACACGGCTAATGATATCACAACTCAGCCAACCAAGGATAACCATGCATGACAGTGATGGGCTCTTTGGCAAGTCACTCAGCCAGAGGCGTTCAGTGGAGTTGTTGCTTATCTATCCCCAGCTCACATGCTGTTTATGTTGAGTGAAGGCACTGTCTGCACAGGAGCCTGCAGCTTAAGGAAGAGAAGCCAGAGAGAGATTAAACAAGGTCAGTAGCAGGAACAGCAGATCAGAGATTAAAATCTATTGCTGAGGACAACTCAACAGCTTTCTCAGCTGAAAAGAAATCATAATGCACTCACATTTCGCTCACTTTACACTGGTAAATGGGGAAGGAGGGGGTGTTTTTCTCTCTCTCTGTGTGTGTAAGGATTCTCGACTTGTATGCCTTAAGTGCTCTCCAACCTTGTCTATTGAAGGAGGAATGGGCCCACCTGTATAGCCCACAGAACTGTCTGAATGGCCCACTTCCACCTTCTTAAACCTGCCTGGATGCTTTGGGGCCTCTGCCCTGCATCCATATGAGGTATGGCCTGGTGGGCAACAGTGGCATAGCATTCTCAGAGACAGAACTCAAGTTATGGAACTCTATACTACAGAAAGTTTGCCTAGCTGTCTCTTTATATGGCCTTAGGCATCTGCTTTAAAATAGTTTTGTTTATATGTGCTTTTTAATAATGCACTCTGAGCAACAAGCATAAAACCAGCAGATGCCGTTTTATTCAATATATATTTTTGTCTTGTTTTTTATTGCTGTTCAACTGAGTTGTTTTAAGAAAGCTTTGAGTTGCCTAGGTAGTGCTGTTTTCAAGTGTAATGGTGGGGCAGATATGTTTTAACAAATAAACACTTGAAAAAGAAAAATCACAGTTAACATCTACTTAAGATATAAGAGAGGCAAAATGCCCTTTGCACTGAGTCACTTTGGTCCAGGAACTCCGAAATTTTGCCATGAGATGGGCTGAACCATATTGAGAATTTATGGTACTATACTGGATGCATCTATCAGTTTTCAACAGCCCTGCATCTAAGCACTAACCTGGTAGCCACAGGTGACATCTCCTCTCCTTTCTATCCAAATCTGATGAAGCTATTATGGTGCTAACCTCACACCTTTTCCAAATGCAGCTTAACATAAATGCACACTGCCCATGTAGTCTATTCATATATGCTTTCCCATCACAACAATCTCCCCCTTCTCTCTCATATACATCACAGGAAAACAAAAAACAGTGACTCATGCCATCTTAAAGACCAGCACATTTATTATGCCATTAAAGCATTTTACTAAATAATGAATAGGCCTAGCAAGGGCTTTTTGTTTTTAGTAGGTAGGGATAAAGTACTTCTGTAAGCTATTTTTGGTACAAGGGGCTAATGTTACAATTAACTACATACTTACCTGGGGAAAAGTCCCGTTAAACTTTTGAGGGCATGTGCATAGAACTACATTGTCAGGCTGCAATCCTGCACAAGCTTCCAAGAAAAACCAGCATGCACAAACGTGTTTCAGGCAATTTATATCGTACTCTTCAACTGAATATACTGCACTCA
The DNA here is from genome assembly GCF_965207765.1 of Zootoca vivipara. Lineage (NCBI taxonomy): Eukaryota > Metazoa > Chordata > Lepidosauria > Squamata > Lacertidae > Zootoca > Zootoca vivipara. Next base: position 60,691,463 of record NC_142589.1, on the reverse strand, counting down.
CGGCAGACTGACAGTTTTAAAGCAGGGATAAGCTCCCCTCACCCCTTACTGCCATACTGCCTGGGACTGATGGCAGCTGGAGTTCAGCAACATCACATATTCCCCAGCCGTGTTTTAAAATAAGATAAAATGTGTGTGTGTGTGTGTGTGTGTGTGTAGCACACAAAGAGGAGCATTAAAGTTATTAAGATGATTAAAGTATTTGATCTAAAATCTGTTCCTCCCAGAAGCCCCAAATTTTGTAGTTAGTATTGGAATGCGGAAATAAGAGAATAACTTCTCTATAGCAAAACCAAATAATGTTGTGATGCAACTTGAAGACTAAAGCTGCAGTCCTATCCCCATTTGCCTGGGAGCAAGCCCCACTGAATTCAACAGGATTTACTTCTGAGTAGTCATAGTTAGGACTGTGCTGCAACACATTTACCACAGCGTAACCTTTTCATGGTCTGGAGAGTCTTACTTCATCAGATGCATTTAAGGAAGGAAAGCTGCAGCCCACCCCCCAAAAACCTTGCGCTACGCCATAATAATGCTGCCGGCCTCCTCCAGGGCGCCACACGCCTCTTTTACGGCTTTTGCTGCAACGGACTGACGCGGCCACCCCTCTGCCCCTCCCTCAAAGGGGCGAGGGGGAAGGCACTCTGCACCTGCTCAGGGGGACTGCCGTCCATGCTGACGCCACACCGCCCTAAGGTCTGGGCCTTCTAAAAATCTGGGGGGCGGGAGGTAAAGATGCCAGGTAGGGAGGCCGAGACCCGCCTCCTCCTCCTCGGCCATGACACAAATTAAAACCCTCCTGGGAAACACTCCCTCCCTTCGCACGTTCTCCTGACACGCCTCTCCCTGTGACAACCAACGCCGCCGCCGCCGCCTCCTGCTGCAGCTGCTTACCCTTCCCTCGGCTTGGAGGCCGCTCCTCTCCCACCTCGCGGGGGGGGGGCTTTGCGTCGCTTTGGGGTGGGCGGGGGCGACCCGTCCGCGGAAAAAAACAGGCAGCGGCGCCGAGTTTGGGGGGGGGGGGAGAGAAACGCCGCGAGGCGAAGCCGCCGCTTCCCAGCAATCCCGCGTCGCCCTTCCGCTCGGAAACAGCTGCGGCGGCGGCGGAGCCCACCCCTCGGGTCCCTCTCCGCGCATGCGCGCTGTGGAGGAAAGGGAAGGGGAGCGACGAGAGATCCCCGCGCTCCCCTTACTTGGGCTGCTCTCCAAGAAAGGGCGAGAAACGGGCATAAGCATCTATCCTGAGGCACAAGCTTAGCCACTGATGCATCCCTCTTCTTGGTTGCGAGGAGGAGGATGCCTCCAGTTTTCAGTGGCCGGTTGCTCAGTTATAACGGCCTCATTAGGCATTGTTAAGCATGCCGTGATCACAGTCTGTAGTTTTCTGCGTTTGATTTCCTCCGGATTTTAACTTATACCAGCTCTCCCACCCCAACCATAATAATATATAATAAGCGCGCTTGCCATTCAGGATAATACTCCGCGCACCACAGGAGCGTTACGCCATAATCAAATTGTTGGTCTTTTAAGGTGCCACAGGGTTGTAAACAAGGTTAGTTCTACTCAGAGTAGACCCTTGAAAATTAATGGGCAAAATTTAACTTAGATCCATTAATTTCACTGGGTCTACTCCTGAGTGGTCGGATACAACCCTTTGTTGTTTTCACTCTGTTGCTTTCAGTGCTGCAAAGTGAGTCCCGCAACACAATGTTGCTGCGTGGAGTGTTCAATGCCTTCCTCCAATATATTCTGTTTCCATTCCATTCCCTCCCACCTCACTCAGTCCTGGTTGAATTGCTTGCGGTGTTTCTCCCCTAAAGATTTTTGGACTTACCTCAAGCCTGCTGCTACCTCCGTGTGTGTGTGTGTGTGTGTGTGTGTGTGGGCAGTGCTGCTCTGGCTACATAAGCGACAGCACTCTCACACTTGGACATCAAGAATAGAAGGGATGCTATGAAATTGGTCTTTTTGTTGCAAGTCTAAAGTTGTGATCCTCCAGTCCACTGAAATTTGTGAGACTTCTTAATAAACATACATAGGATTTGGGTGCACAGCTGAAAAATAGATCTGGTGCTTCAAGATATGGGCCAGTCCACAGATGTAGCTTTTCCTGCCCTCCTTTGGTTAGGAAACCACTTTCCCTCTGCTCTCATCTTCTGTGGAATGTAGCTTACTCTATATAAGTAGGAAATGCAGGTCAGAATGAGGTGGTAGAGTTATGGCAGAGTGAGCTTTCCCACTTCCCACTGTAGATAATGCAATTTTTTAGTGATCAAGCAATTCCCTGCAAGTAGAAAACCAGCACAGCATGAGGTGATCTGAATTTTTTTTAAAAAAACAAAAAAACCCTCCTTTATGTGCTAGTTGTTTACATGGGGGAGCATTCAAAAATGTAATCCTGCACCTATAGCCCATTCCCCTATTGCAGCATTTTGTTGCCTCATTCCGCTTGCATGTATAGGCAAACTTCAGCTGGAGTACAGTATTCAGGCCAATGTGGGAGTCGCGTTGCATCTGCTGTGTGTCTGCTGCCCCTGAACAATTAAACTGCCGGGAACAATTTGGGTAAGACACACAATACTTTGTCAATATGTAACAGTCCCCTATGGATTTATTTATTGCATTTTTTAAAAGCTCTGACATCACTCACATATACATCTTCCACTGTATGCTAAAATGTCAGCCTTGCCATTCCCTTTTAAACATTTCTAATATAATGTATATTGCCACTGTATCAAAATATAAAGCACACACACATTGGGTTCTCAATTTTTATTACTGAAAAAAGTAAACAAAGCTGCAATGTGCTGAGGACATTCCATACAAGAATATACTCATAAAGTTTTGCTAGAGCATTAAGCAAATTTGCTGAACTGGACGGCATGTTACTTGTATTAGTGAAATGTGTGCTTAGGTATTGAAACACATTGAAGTCTTTTTAAAATTTTTTTAAAAGGAAGTATGTTGTAGGTACACAGATTTCTTTATGCTGTACTGAATAATTATAATAATCAAATACACCAGTTTAGTTTCAGAGTGACCAGAACACATTTAGGATCTGGAGTGGGGAGGAGTGCCACAGGTTAAGATAATAAATATATGGATTACATCAGTTAGTTAAAAAAATATCAAGTTTAAAAATAAGTAGATTAACACATTACTGACCACATATTTTCTGCATTTTAAGGAAATCTTAAACTTTCTTCAATACTGCTACAAAAAAACTACCCACAATTGTCCTCTAATATAATTTATGACTAGTAACACTGATTAGGTCTGAAACATTCCCAATGTAATAGAGAATGTACAGCATCGGAGAAAGCTCACATTTTAAATGAATCCTCTCTATTAAGTAAATGTTTAGCAAACAAAAAACAAAAACACATACACATTTTTAAGTAAACATTTTTAAAAAGAAGAGAGAAAAATCACAGGGATTCCTTTTCTCCAACAGTCAACTGTCAAAAATCAGGCATGACCCACTCTTGGTTTAAGATCATACCATCACAAAGTACAGATGAACAGGGAGAAAAAAAATGTAACAAACACCTAATTTTTTCTCTCTTTGGAGTTATCAAAATATTTATAAAATTCTTGAAATATATAGAGAGATAATATGAAAAAAGTTGGCAACATTTTAAAAAAATTTAAGACACAACTTTTGCTTGAAGTCCATGGCTTGAAAACTAGACTGGGTTAGTGTAGCCAGGTGCAAAACAGGGCAAGGCTCCTGCACCTTGAATAGCGGCGTAGAAGAAAGAATTGCCATCGGTCCTGGCTTGCACTCTTTTGTATCCCTAGACTGTTAGCGTTTTACAGTGCAATTCTATTACATGTTTACTCGGGAGTCCTTATGCATTCAGGGAGACTCACTCCTCCTAGGTCCATTCACTTATTGTTATTAAAGGAGTATTTATAATCCTTGTTTTAGGATCAAAGCCCTTCCAAGGCCCCTTGGCATAGCAGCCTTCACCAACCTGGTGGGCATTGTAGTCCAAAACAGCTGGAGGGTGCCAGGCCGGCAAATGCCAGCATTTAGGGTTGCAACAATAGCAGCCCTATATACCAGAAGGCCAGTTCCTAGGGAGGTACTAGATTGCTTTTGTTTGCCATGGTTTTCTTTATTTTCACAGACCATAGCAAATGAAGAGGGAGATCTTTATTCAGCACTCAAAGCTCTTGGTAATCTAATCAGAAGAGTAGGACAAAGTTTAAACAACAACAACACTTTTCTAATCAAGAGACTCAGCAGCTGGGTTTATTAATTTACACAGTCCGACAGAAGTAAGCCCCACCAAGTTCAATGGGGCTTGTTCCCAGGTAAGTGGCTACAGGGCTGTAGACTTAACGTTCTGAAGTGGACCTGACAGTAATTGCTTCTTGAACAGAAGCTGAATAGCATTCAGAGACAGTCTAAACTTAAATGCTTGAAAATCCAGCTGAAATTGAAAAGTGCTTTTTCCCCCAAATGAGAAATGCTGATGTTTAGCTATTGGCTCCCTTTCCTATCACTAATAAAAGCCGCAGAAGGCAATTGAAGAATAATGCTGTTGAGGGAAATGAATACTGCTTGCAAGCGCCACTCTCTCCCCCCCCCCCGTCGGTGAATTCTGCAGTGTGTTTCTATCACATCAGTCACTAACAAAGTGCAAATCCCACACAAGTTCCCACCCCACTAAAATTAATGCTGGGAAATGTAATGAGAAGTAGGGAAACAGGGGACATTCTTTCTTCAAACAAACTATTGAACAGGATGAGCTCTCAGGAACATTGTCCAGTTCTTAGATCTGATTCTTCTCCCTGTACATGCAAAGTGGCATTACTGCATGGACGGCATCGTATGGCAAAGAAGAAAAGCAATTTTGGAATAAATAGCCCCATTTTAGAACACTCTGCAGGCCCAGGATTATGGGCGTGGGAACCATGTGATTGTGACTCAGAACAAACTCTGTAGTGGAGGAATAAATCAGTTACCTATGTAAAATCACCCTTAAACACGATTTAGGTTTGGGCAGTGACATGATTATTTTGAACGTAGCCCCCTAAGACTGTATGCGCTTTAGGAAAGAGCAACTGGTTTTTCTTGACTTGAAGTCACAATGATGAAAATGCATAGGATCATCAGCTGGAAGCCCTAGGAAAAAATCTGGCCCCCGGAGGGGTCTGCAGAGCCTTTTGTGGGTTGGTTTAACCATGCTAAAATGTTTGTTTCAAAGGTTCTCCTGTCTGTGAAATAGCACCCACCTGAGCAGCCCTCCAGACAAGAGTGGGAGTGTAGCAAACACACAGGTCTTTCCTTGTTAGCCAGGAGTGAGTGTAGCAAATAACACAGGTGTTGCTTTGGGAAATAACCGTAGCCCAGTGCTAGAGCAACTGCTTTCCATACAGCAGGTCCCAGGTTCAATCCCCAGCATCTCCAGGCATGGCTGGGAATGCTTTGCTTACTGAAATCCCAGGGCGCTGCTGCCAGGCAGAGTGGACAATATTGGATGGACCAACGGCCTGACTCAGTATAAGGCAGCTTCCTATGCTCCTATACGCTCAGTGTCATCCATGTAGGCTCTGATCTTGAACATGCAACCTGCAATCTCCTTAAGTTGTCCAAAGCTACATGGTGCTTTGCTTAGTAAAAACAGTTCTACAATGTGGAGGCCTTCGCAATGTAAGAGCAATTCAGGGCCATGAATGGGACCAGACGCCAGAGCCAATGCAAAAACATGGTATCCCACTCACGAATCAACACAGCCTTTTTACTAAGGGAACAGTAACAACTGAATTCAGGCTTTGTGTGAGAAGCAACCTGCTGACCTCACACACCACAGCCCAGGAACCACAGTCCCCATCTCAGACTTGTGTGCTGCCCTGTTCCCAGTCTCTACTGTTGGCTGCAGGACGATCTGTTTCCAATAGCTAGAAGAAGAATAAGACCAGTTCCTTTCAAAATGGTCCTGAAAATAATTCGTGTAATTGCAGGGGTAGCAGCTTCATATTTTTGAGGGACACTTACTTGACTGGATATCAAGGACAGCATTTTACTATTCAGTATTGTGCCCTGCATGAGCTCAAGGAGTGCCAGAAACAAGAACTCCTGTGTCTTTGGTGATCAATAGGAGGGCATTGGGTTGCTTCTCTGTTTAGGCATGCAGGAACGGCTTTGCTCTCTGAAGTCCTTCTTTCAGGAACTGGAGGTAAGTTGCTGTTGAGGGATCTTCAAAAGTGGCAGAGAAACTAAAGATGCTGCTCTCAGCTTCTTCAGGCTTCATAGAAGTAATATCCAGGAAGTAGTTGGCATTGATGTGGTGGACCTGGGAAATGGGAGGATGTGCTTAGGAAAAGACCATTTCAATCCCTACGTTTGTTTTCTTTTCTCCCAGTAGTCACTGCAGGTGGATGGAGGCTGAAGCCCACTTGCCCTGTACTCCCAAGGAGCAGGATGCACTGCACCGTTTAAATCTAGCACCTACTGCTTCAAGGCAAAGGTGGCTGATGCACTTCAATTTTAAAGAGGTGGCTGCTGCTGAGGGTGATGAAAAGAGGCCTCCTCCTCCTCCTCTTTGGGGGCCACAGGGCAAGGTAAGCCAGCCAGTCCCCACACCCCATTTGCCTGTAGTGGCTACTGATAAAGTCTGCTCCCTTCCTCAGCTTTCAAAAATGGAGACAGTGGAAATACATGTATTCCTTTCTCAAATCAACCCAATAAAATAAATGGTTTAAAAGAGGGCAAAAAGTGAACAGAAATGTGTGCCTGTACAATTTGGCAGAGGGCTTTCTCGGTGGTGGTGCCCACCCTGTGGAACGCCCTCCCATCAGATGTCAAATAAATAAACTATCTGACTTTTAGAAGACATCTGAAGGCAGCCCTGTTTAGAGAAGTTTTTAATTTTTAAAGTTCTATTCTGTTTTTAATGTTCTGTTGAAAGCCACCCAGAGTGGCTGGGGAAACCCAGCAAGATGGGCGGGGTAGAAATATTATTATTATTATTATTATTATTATTATTATTATTATTATTATTATTGGACGGGAGGTGAAATGTGGAATGTGAAAGGTTCTTCAGGGATCCAGGAAAATGCAGAGAAGTGGCCTGAGCAGAGTATGGTTTTAGTAAAACAACTTTTATCATGGCTGCCTGATCAGGTCTAGCTTCTCTGTGTAAAGACAGAGAAGGAGATGGAGAGGGAGAGAGCACCTAGCTCCCAAGTAAAGAAAAAATGTTTTGGAACTGCTCTGGATATGGGTATTCTAAAATTTATTAAAAAAACATGAAGTGGCCTACTAAACGTTGCAACGTGAAGCATAGAACTCTCTCCTAAACCTCATTCAGTCTTATCTCCTCCTCCAAGGTAACATTCTACAAGTTCTTCAATACCATTTGGTACCCACGGAAATATTCTGTGTCTATTAAGAAACACGCTTTGTGAACCTACTGACTTTTTGTGGGCCTTGTTTCCTGAGCTTTTGGAAAGGAAATAAAAAGTCAATCACTACGAAATGCCTTGACAGCTTCAATCTGTAACTGCCTTGCTTATAGCACAAGTACTTTGTATTGCTCCAAAATGAAACTGTTTTTCAGCTCTGAGAGGCAGCTGTTAGATGCTCAGCTGCTGCAAGCATATCAGAGGGAGACAACTGCCATCCCCAGCAGACATCACAAATTCATAAAAGAAGGAATTAACAAAGGAAAAAATGGGAGCCAGAGCCCTACCACAGTGCCATTGGGCAGGCAGATCATTATCTCCACGGGGAAGTTATACTTTTCAAGGTGCAGGTCTGCGAGTTTGCTGTTGATCTCGTTCTCTCTCTTAGCCTGTGGAAAACAAATCCATGTCTTAAACTGCTTTCACTTGTAAAAAGCACCCACTTAGTCCAAAATTGACAGCTCTAGTTTCTTTGGATGTCTAGAACAGGTGCTGGTGAGGATGCTTCTGGGGTTTTCATGCACCCATTCTTGACCTGTCACCACCACCACCTTGTATTGACAGGCTAGCACCTAGCACTGAGCTGGTGTAGCTGAATGCTTACCTGCAAATCCTCCAGCTCCTTCACCAGAGACCAGGTGCTGATGAAACTCTCATTCAGGAAGGCGAGGATGGGCGAACTTTCCAGGACTGTTTCCCGGAGAGTTCGCCCTGAACCTGCTCAAAGACAGAAAGAAAAAGGACACTTGCTTGTGGGGCAGGGGGTGGGGAATCCACCAATACATAATATTATTATATTTCTGTATAATGTATATGTTTATATCTTTTTAATATTTCATATTATGTGAAAAAGGAATATTACTACTACTACTACTAATAATAATGGCCCTAATATGGATTTTGGATTTTTTTACATGTCCTTTAAAAACAAACTGTGATGTGAAATGCACCTTACCTCAGCATGACTGATCATCCAGTGCTCCCCACAACAGTATGGAGTGCACCAGTTTACTCTCAGATTTTGCTCTCTCAAAAGCTTCAGTAAAGGGAAGGTAGGAAACCTGAGACCAAAAGAAGCAACAGAAAAAGTTGAAAACATGAGGGACAGAGTGCAAACCACACATTTAACATTGATCCCTCCCATTGATGGATTTGGTTACCCTTTAGCACTGCATATTCTAGTTATTTTGTATTCTCTTTTTTCAATTTTATCTCAGTTTACTTTATAGTGCTGAATTTACTCTTAATCTTTCTAACGCCTCAATTTGCTTACAATAATTTTTCAAATATTCTACAAATCTTTTCCAATCTTCCTTGAAAGCTCTTTCTTGCTGGTCTCTTATTCTACTAATTAAACTAGCCATTTCTGCATACCCCATCAGTTTCGTCTGCCATTCCTCCTTTGTTGGTATTGTACCCTCCTTCCATTTCTGAGCATTATACCATTTGGGCTGCTGTACAGGAAAAGATTTTTCTGGTCTCTAGCTACATCTGAGCCAATTCCTTCTTGCCTACGGCTACTAGGCTAGTCCTTAAATACAAAGCTTTATAGCCTATGACGGCACTTTTTTTTTTTTTGAAGTGAGAGATGGATTAATCACAACCCTTAAAAGTCGCAGAACAGGTCAAACAGATGAACCCCTTTAAGGAAACCCAGGCTTCTTAAGGAAACAGCTAACCATAAACCATCACTTCAAACTGCACATTTTTTCACAGGCTGCTTTTACTACACATTTTTCAGCTGATTAATTAGATGTGGAAGGGCAGTTCCGGTTGCTGGATGAATGAGAATAGCATTTAACAGCTCATGCTATAAATTCGCTCTTTGTTTCAACCCCCACAAGCCACACATGTCTTGTGTTTCCTGCTGATAAGGTAAGTACAGTGCTAAGCCTGCTGGGTGTCCTGCTCTGCTTGCAGCTGAAAAATGCCCTCCATGACACCTCCATAACTTTCAACTTTTTAAAATGGCACCAGGGACTTAAGATAACAGGAAGGATGAACAAAGCAGCACTTAAGGTTCTGCCTGTGCCCTAAGAAACCTGGTTCCGATCAGAATATTCTTCTGTGGCCTCTGCCAACATTTGCATCCATCCATCAAAAGGATGTACTGTACAGTCATTTAAAAGATCCCAGAGTCTTGGATAGAACTGCTGTGATGCTGTGTTAAAGGTAAAGGGACCCCTGACCATTAGGTCCAGTCGTGACTGACTCTGGGGCTGCGGCGCTCATCTCGCGTTACTGGCCGAGGGAGCCGGCGTACAGCTTCCAGGACATGTGGCCAGCATGACAAAGCCACTTCTGGCGAACCAGAGCAGCGCACGGAAACGCCGTTTACCTTCCCGCTGGAGCGGTACCTATTTATCTACTTGCACTTTTACGTGCTTTCAAACTGCTAGGTTGGCAGGAGCAGGGACTGAGCAACAGGAGCTCACCCCGTCGCAGGGATTCGAACCCCCGACCTTCTGATCGGCAAGCCCTAGGCTCAGTGGTTTAACCCACAGTGCCACCCGCGTCCCGTGATGCTGTGTTAGCAGACATCAAAAACTGCAAGGCCTGGTCACTTTCACAACCACCAAATTAGACTAGGAAGGCTCACTGCATTTAGCCCTTCCATACAGGAGCGCTGGCAGAATAACTTAATCACCAAAGTCACGTTTAAGGAGATGCCAGGTAGACCCTATCCATACTTTCTTAAATGGATACATGGCAACTTCCAGTTTGCTGGCAGCCTCTTCCCAGCTTATTTCTTGCTGCCAGGTAATTTCTTCAAATATGAACTGAATTGGTTCTCCTTCTGAGTCTCTGCTGTCAATCACGTTCCCATTTTCGTCGTGAATCACGGAAGGTACCGAGGGCCCCAAAGACTCCAGTTCCATCTGCAAGACAGAAGGCACTTAACTCTCAGTGAACATACACTGGTCTCTAGAAAACAGACAGTGCCATAGAGATTTCACATACAGGGATGTGGAATGCACCCTAGAGCCATGGTGAGCAGACATTGTGTTTGTGGGATCTACTTTGCATTTTTCTTTTTACTAGATTGCTTGAGGTTCAACTGAGCAAGGTGCCAAATAAATATGACTGGAGCTAGAAAATTCTGAGCCCAGAAATCCACATCTGCTTACCTCCTTCCAGCTCTCCCCCCCCCCCACTTCAGCTGTGCAACAGGGGTGGGGATTGCCATTGTTAAATAACCTGGGGTCAGAAATCATTGCCAATCTACTTCAAATCACTTAATGATCTACCAGCAGATCCTAAGCTACTGTCCTATTCCTAAAAGGCTAGAAGATAGGTTGCAACCATCTAGCTATTTGCTATGTATTTATTCAATTTCTAAGCCACTCTTCATCACTGTGATCCCAGGGTAGTCTACAATGTAAACTTCAAAGCACTGTAATATTTAAAAACGAACCATTACCAACCACTATCAATAGCCACTCCTCCTACTCAACAAAATGTGCTGCAAAAACCAAGGAGACAATGAAACTTTTTGCTTTATACACTTTATACTCTTCTGAATATAAAGAACAATACAAACCAGGCACGCAAATGTATCAGATGGAATCGGTCAGTACTGTAAATACAACAGCACAGACAGTCCAAATGCGATTCTCACTACTGACCTGAGGTAAGTATCCAATATCTACTTCCATGTTGCTGCTCTCCAAGGCACCATAGAGCCACTCCATGTCTACATTGAGAGACCTGGTGAGAAAAAGCCAGAAAAAGTCAGGCGCAGGATATCCACATGTGCTGAAACAATGTTTGTTAATTTTATCAAAATATATTTTATCTTGCTCTTCAGTCTGGAAACCTTCAGGTAGGTTACAATGAATTAACACCATTCGAAAGCAATGATTAAAAAACAACGAACGAAGACCCCAAACACCAGACCTCCCAAGGAAGCAGCATGGAATCTATTTACAGTTAGCTAAATGCCTACTGAAATAACCATCTTCCTTAGATGGTTATTTTTAAAAGAAATACCTGCGCACCCTGATGGAAGACAGAAGTAGAGAAGCAAGGAGAACATGCCATCAGCTTCTGAAGGACTATCAGTGGCCTGAGACAATGTTGGGGGGAGTCCAGGGATGGGGAACTCGTGACCCTCCAGATCTTGTTGGGACTCCCAATTCCCATTGGCCCCAGCTAGCATGGGCAATGGCCAGGGATGATGGGAACTGTAGTTCAAAAACAAATGGATGACCATAGGTGCCCCCTCCCTGGTGTAGCCCCTCTCCTCTTCCTTTGTGGCTACTTTGGACATGTGTGTTTCCTGGAGGAAGGTAGAAGCAAGGAAGCCTAGGCCTGGGACCTCACGCCACCAGTTCTTGAAGGGACCATCAGTTGGTCTGTTGGCCTAAATTCTATACCATTTGTTTGTATTAGTATTTTAAAACTTTAATCGTAATCCACCTTGGGAGAAAAGCAGTATGTAGGTATATGAAATAAATTGACTGCCAGTAGCAGTATCCAATGCTAGTCCTACTCAAAGAAGACCCATTGAAGTTAATGGACATGAATAACAGGGTTTATTCATTTCAATGGGTTTACCCTGAGTAGGACTGAGCTGAATGCAACTCCATGCCTTTGCTCCTTGCAAAGAGGCCAGCAGTGATAAGGCCAGGTGGGCGTCTCTCAGGAGAGCATTCTGCTAACCTAGCAAACCTTAGCTGCCCTGGGGACACAGAGCAGGGCCTCTGGTGCTGACATAAGTGCATGTGCAGGTTCACTGGGGAAAAAGGAAGAGCCTGATCTCACTGATACAGCATCTGTTTTGCATGCAGAAAGTCCCAGGTTTGACCCTCAGCATCTTCAAGTAGGGCTGAGGGCGACTGCTACCTGAAACTCGAGAGCCACTGCCAGTCAATACGGACATTACTTAGCTAGGTGGACCAAATGTCTGACTTGGCGTAAGGTGGAATCTTATGTTCCTATCTTGTGTTCTTAAAGAGACAACCCTAACCCTTTAAATCTATTAAGAACTGAAGCATAAGCTAAGCTGATCTTGTTGTACAAATGAACAACTTCCAAGACACTTATTACGAAAATCTCAGAAAGCGGACTTAAAATAGAATAATGCAAAATAATCAAATGTGTGGAGCTTGCACGTTCAAGTTAAAAAGGCCATTTGCGTGTTTGTCTCTTATCAGAAGATGCTGGAAGTGGGCAACCCTCACCTGTTGTTAGGAACAAACAGCTTGAACTCTCGAACGTGGGAGGAGTCCTTGGCGAGGACAACGTAGCCTGTGAACTGGGCAGGGGAAAACCAGAATGGGAAATCGGGAGGCTCATTCAGCTGGAACTCTGCATGGATCCTGGAAGAAAATAAGAGAGACTGTCACTAAGTAAGTAGGTGTCCTGAGGAAGGCGAAGAAGCCAAGCGTAGGCCCAGCTGCTATGTGGCTAATGGTGTTTGCCATTGAATGAGAGGCCTCAGCTGGGGGGAAAGCATGGGACCCTATCCTAGAGTCCCACACAACTCTTGCCCATAAAGGACGCTTTCTCTTCCACCAACATTTGCACACAGAACTACTTGTATTTACCATACTTGCAGTTCTGCAACAGATTTCTGGATGGGAAGTATGCTTGGCAGCTGCTCTATCTTTTGTTGGAAACAGTCTAGACCTTCCTCTTAAGATGGAGCCATCACTATGGATTGAAGTCTAATTTATCTTTGTAGTGTTATTGCCTCAATATATGAAACTCCACATCTCACTGGTCCATAGCTGCCAAGTTCCAGGTAGAAAAATAAGGGATCGCAGCGGCGCGACACCGGAAGTCACTTCTATGCATGTCCAGACATACGTAGAAGTGACTTTCGGTGCTGGCGCTGCCCAATTTCCGGTGCCCAGACATGGGCGGAGCAGCACTGGCTCAGATGCAGGAAATAAATGCTTGCAAAAAAAGGATGCCAAATGCACTAATGCAGTGATGCTTCAGGGAGATGCTTGTGCTGTGATTCCTGCACTGGAGGGGGTTGGTCTAGAGGACCCTTGGGGGTCCCTTCCAACCGTCCAGTTCTGTGATACTATGATTAAAATACTCCAAGAAATAAATAAACGGGCTTCTCTGTGACAATCATTGGAAAGGGCTCCGGGGGGGCCATCCCACAGAAAGTTTGGTATGTGCCCTGCAAAACCACCCTCTAGCCTTCAGGTTTATTTTATTTTTATTTACTACAATCGATTGTAAAATAACAACAGCAACAACCTCAAAGCAGTTTACAAACGGATAAAACAATAAAATTAAGGGGGGGGATCTCAAAACGTACAAAAAGTTAAAATACTAAAATAGATTGAATTTCACATCCACTTTATTGGATATTCCCTGGTTCTAGTATTATGAGAAGGGGAAAAAAATCTCTTCATTCCCACCCACAATTACTTGCCTTTTTTCTAAAAGTTAAAATGCCCCAGATTTTGGAACATTTCCTCATAGGGGAATTGCTCCAATCCATGGATCATATTGGTTACACACACACACCCCAATAATGTGATTCTCTGCCATGGCAATAGGTATGCTCTCAAGAGACAACTATATAAGACAATCTTGTTTAGTATTGTCCACTGACTGGCAGCAGCTTTCCAGAGTTTCTGACTCCACCTGGGCATGCCTGCAACTGAACCTGAGGCAATGCAGGGCAGCTATGGCTATACTGAGCTACAGCCCAGAAAGCATAAACCAGGAACAGAGGAGCAATTGCAGTAAGAAAGGACAATAACAGTTTGCTATAATTTGGCAAGCTTTGGCTACCTAAACCAGCTCAAGAGAGTGGCTTGCAAAAGGCACCTTTTGTTTATTTGAAACCAAGGAATGTCATGGATTTGCAACATGCAAATTGAATCCCTGCCCCCAGGCAAATCTATTGTACTTGGGGTGCAAATTGGATTTGAGCTCACAGCTCCTTCTTTTATGTGGCTGGGCACAGGAGGAGGTGCTGCTAAAAAGATATATTAAAAAACAAAACTTTTGAGGCCATTTATCGTAATAATTTTCACAATTTGCCAGATGGAAGTGAACTAGAGTGTCACAAGAGGAAGAGGGGGTTAGGATTAAATGCTCCTGGGGATAAAACAAAAGAAAGAGAGAGGAAGGGGGAGAGGGAGAGAGAGAGAGCTTGCAGGAAAAGCCTGGCAGAGCTCTTCCCCACCCGTCCTATCGATCCCTCACCTTAATGGGCAACAGCAAGGATCACTCACCTTTTTTACTCTCTGGGCCGTAAAGAACCCAGCCCGTCTTGAATGTTAGATGACTTCAAGGCAACCCTGTCCTGCACATACATGCCCAGCATTTTGTACTATTGGGAGGGAGGGGGGTTTACTAGTGCAGCCTCTTAAACGGGATCCAGACGCAGGAGCATTGCCAGCCAGCCGCCGGGGAGGTGTCTGTGTGTGTGTGTGTGTGTGTGTGTGAGAGAGAGAGAGAGAGAGAGAGAGAGAGAGAGAGAGAGAGCGCCCATGCCTGTAAGGGAAGCGCGTCCTCCTGCAAGCTCTTTCCCAAAGTTGCAGGACGGAGACTGACCTCATCCCTTGCCAGAAAGGGGGCGGGGGTCCAGCCAGGATCAGGCTGTGTAAAGCGAGGATTCCTTTGTATCAGTGTCTATGCAGCGAACTGCATAGCTTAATTAATGCAAATGTTGCCTTCTCTCTCCCCATCCCCCTTTCCCTTTTGGCTGAGAGGGGGGGGGGAGGGAGGCAAAGCAAAGCAAAGCAAAGCAAAGCAAAGCAAAGCAAAGCAAAGCAAAGCAAAGCAAAGCAAAGCAAAGCAAAGCAAAGCAAAGCAAAGCGCCACACAGGCGTCTGACCCCCACCGCTTGCAGCCGCAGGTAGGGAACTGCCTCTTTCCCCGCCGGGAAAGGAGCGAGCTGCATCAGCTGGGGGGGGGGGCGGGGCTGCGAGACAGTGAAGGAGCCGAAGGGAGAGGAACAGCTTTGGCAAGGCTGCTGCTCCTGAGTCCTGACTGGAGGCGCTGCCTTGCAGGAGAGTCGGCCGGGAGGGAGGGGGCGGGGGAGCCACTTTGCATGGAGCTGGCAGGACTCGCTGGGGTGCCCCCTAGAGGCCTGGAGCAACGCGCAACGTAAATCCGGGTGATTTACGGGATTTTGTTCGATCCGGGCTGCCAGCGGGAAATGGCTTTTAAAACGGGGCTTTCCCGCGAAAAACGGGAGACTTGGCAGCTATGCACTGGTCGCTTGGATCACATGGGGGCTTCCCATGCCAACGTCAAGCGGCTCCCACAGAGGACACTGCTGATGTGGGGAGTACCCACTGTTGAAGATTCATTGCCCGTGTCTGCAGTCATGGGATTGTTGTCTATCACATGGCGGTATATGTTTTCATTCCACAGAGTGGGAAGTGACGGAGTCAGGATGTTTGTGTTACTGTGTTCCGTGAAGTGGGACTATTGTCCTTTGTTCTTTCTCTTTGCTGTCTGATGCTAGAGAGAAAGGGAGCCATGTTGCAGTGCTCTGTGTGTGTTTATATGTAAATAAAATTGATTATCCAAATGCTGAGTTGCTGAGGTCTGTTACGCAAACTGCGAAGACTGCGGATTCCTAAGCGTTCTAATGCTTTTTGGCATCAGTTGTTGTGATGTTTGGGCTGGAGAAGAGAAGAAGAGTTTGGATTTGATATCCCGCTTTATCACTACCCAAAGGAGTCTCAAAGCGGCTAACAATCTCCTTTCCCCTCCTCCCCCACAACAGACACCCTGTGAGGTGGGTGGGGCTGAGAGACTTCAAAGAAGTGTGACTAGCCCAAGGTCACCCAGCAGCTGCATGTGGAGGAGCGGAGACGCGAACCCAGTTCCCCAGATTACAAGTCTACCGCTCTTAACCACTACACCACACTGGCTTTAGAAGAAAAGAAAGCTTTTGAAGCTCCAGAACGATCGACCAGGAGGGAGAGAACATGCCAGTCAGACATGTGTCTTTGCCAAGGTCCTACTCGTGTGTGGGACGACTTCTAACACACACATGGTCCATGCATCTCCTATGATATTGCTTAACAGCAGCTATAGCACGTCACTGTGAGTAAGCTCTAAACCATGGTTTACTGTGCATGAATTGAATGTTCTGCTTCACTCCTCCCCATGCTAGGGAGAAATAGCCCATGATTCCTGGGATTTGCACTACAAATAAACCATGACAATAAGCTAGCCCTTGTGGTGTGTTGGAGTGGTTTGGACAGGGAACATGGTTTGTTTCTCCCCAGCATGAGCAAGGAGGAGTGAAGCAAGCCAGTATCTATGCAGAGGGAAGCAGATGTACAAATGTGGCCCATATAAATGCAAGGAACGCTGATCAAGAAAGAAGAACAATTCATGTGTTTATGAGCATTTGTACCATGGTCAAAAAGACTCCAACAGTGGCTTACATACAATCAATTAAACAAAGCAGTCCCTGCCTGCAGGCTCACATAGAAGAAACAGCAGAAAAGGAAAACAGGGCAGGGAAAGAAGAGGGGAAATGGCAAAGGTTATGTGAAGGTAACATTTATTCAACCAGTCTAACCGCAAGCGCCCTCCCCTTTCGCAACTTTACCTGAAGGCTATCTTATAGTAGAACTCAGCAATAGCTTGGATGCAGGCCACAGCTCCTTGAGGGGCAAACCGAGTTTTCACGAACGGCCGGGGGTGGAACATACTCAAGAGTTTGTGAATGATGACCTATGTTAGGGGGGAAAGTACAGGGGAGTACAGCAGGTTGTAGCCAGTGAACCTAAGACCCCAAAACTACTCCCCTCCAAGGCCACGTTCAATAATCAGCATCTGGGACCTGATGAAGGAGGGTCAACTTCTCTGTTTTCTTAGCCGCTTTCAACCATTTATAGCCTCCAGCATTCTGAATATTGCTGTGAGTGAGCTTTAACATGCCATACTCCATCTTTCCAGAACACGGCAGCCAAGGACTGGAAACAGATCTGCTTGTTTTCACTGTTCTGTATTGTTCAGATGCCACTGAATTCAAGATATCACATGCAAGGAAGGCCCCTTCACCAATTCCTCTCAAGCCAGGTGCTAGAATTGAGTGAACCACCTTGCACACCAGAGATGCTCCCAAAAGAGTGTCTATTGCGGAATCAGCGCTGCTCACATTTTTCCGTGTCTGCATGATGCTGTTATCCAAATGCCAGCAAGCACTAATTTGAGCCCCCAAGAAGTAGAGTCCGTTATCAGAATCCACGTCCTCAAGCATCAAAGTAGGGATACAGCAGTTCTGTTAAGTAGATCAGTGTACAGGTGACACTTAACTTATGCTGGGGTTACATTCTGGGGACAGTGCGTAAAGCCAATTGCATATAATCAAAACACATTGGATTCGATGGCAGGTGGGATTGCCAAAGTCAGCTGTCTGCCCCCTTTCTGCCCCACTTCTATTTTTTTTTTTGCCAAGCACATAAAGCTGAATGTGCACAAGTTAAATGTGTGAAAGTTGAGAGTTACCTGTATGTAAGAGTAATCTACTTTGAATATAGTAATGGGCTCTCTTACTAGTTTGTGTCTTCACCATATTTAGAGTGGTGTCCCACTTTTTACGAAGCTATTGTATAGCTGCAGACGGCTTTTGGCCAAGCAATAAAGATTTAGATGGGATTGCAAGGAGGCCGTCTATGAAGCACTCTGAACACTCAAAACATGACCCATCGTTACTACTCCCTAGCCTTCCAATTGATGGCAATGATGAACACTTTGCCTACCTCTTTCCCTCTGGGGGCTGGAGGGTAGAAACGGTTGTTGGGAAGGTACCCAGTAAAGATGTTCAGCTCACTGGGAATCACCCACCAAGGATCAGCAAGTTCCAGTTTATTCTTTGGCGGAAGGAAGGCCTTGAATTGCTGGGCGAACATCAAGCTCAGAGGGGAAGCCGGAGCCGTCCAGTTGCGAAGCCCAGAAAGGGCAATGTGAGAAATCTGCGGAGGCAGAGAGACACGTTAGGAAGCTGCCCTGTGAAGCCTCTTCCACTTTATGAGGCTGGAGGCTGACTGGTCACAACACATTCAGATATTACACCATTACTCCATACTTAAGCTTTCTGAACCACGGTTTGGTGCAATGCCTGAACTAAGCTATTACTAGAAGGAAAGACTGCATAGCACTTTATTTAACATTCCCAGTTACAGCGATATAATTGAAGCAACAGAAAAACAAGCACACATTCAATTCATTGACCTGAAGGTTAAAACTGGACTAGCCTTTGTATCAATCCACTAATGCTTCTAGTTGATTGATCTACTGATTAAAACTTGCAGCACTAATTAAACGTGATACCCACTCCAAGGAAACCGTCTTTGCTCTTTGTCATCGTCTCCATAAGCAAGGGCTGGAATTTTGCAATGATAGAAAGAGTCTCGCCATTGGGATCCAATACCTCTTCCTCCTCAATCCCAGTTACTGGAGCAATGCCTGAACAGATCAAGGGTTATAAGATTTATGTATGCACTTCATTAACATAGGTCTCAGCTACACTGGCAAAGGAAAAGCGCTTGATATGCGTTGTATATGCATTATAACACTGTGACACCAGATGGCACTGTGGAGTTCTGTTTTTGCCAACCTGATTTCCCATACAAAGTTTACAACATGTTTAAATGAAACACTTCTTTGATGTGTCTAGATCCATCCACAGTGTTATTATTAACATAACTTTATTGGTGATCCACAAATCATTACCAATTGAGAAGTAGCCATCTGAATTACATTAAGAAAAAAACACCCTGCCACAGTGAATCTATTATAGTTCCTGTTACAAAAGCTTCAACTTATTGCATCGAAAACTGCAAGTTTCACTATTTAAATAACAAAATAAAATACTATTTTCCCCCAATGCATATAACAGTTTTCATGCGGATTATTATACTGCAACTTGTGATTTAAAATCATTATGTATTCTTAATATTAGTGATTGCTTATAAAACTATAGCATAAAAATTAATTAAATCCATTCATTTTTACGCATACCACTGCTATGAAAATAAAGTGTTACTATATCAATTTAAATAGATATGCAAATAAGAAATAGCTATACAAATTTTTTGCACAACTTTTAAAAACTCAGTATTACTTTAAACCTGGCACTGGCTTACCTGTGAGATCTCCTTGCCCCTTATATGCCCATTTGGCTACTTCAATTTTCAGAACTGGCACTGCTGTAGGTGCTATATAATACTCTTTCCTCATTTGTAAGAAATCCGATATTTCATTGTGGCAGAACCTACACTTTGGAACTCCCTGTCTAATGATATCAGGCTGGTCATCTTCACTTTTCACTTCTCTTTTAGGCCCCTGCTAAAAACATTTTTGTTTAGAGGAGCCTACACAGGTATCTAGAATGCTGATAAGTTTCTTAGTTTATTGCAAGTTTCAAATTTCTAAGCGTTTTCAGCAACTGTTGTAATTGTTTTTACAAGCAATTTTATTGCTTTATTCTTTCTGTAAACTTCTTTGAGGTTTTTTATTTTTATAATCAAATGGTGTATAAATTTTATGAAATAAATTAAATAAATTAAACCAAGTGTCTTCCATTTATAGTCAAACTTTCAGCACATTTAAGTCTGCATATCCCCTACCAGTCTGTATGTCTCCTGCATTGTTTTCATTTCACTATGATATGAACCGGCTTGGTTTTTCTACAACTCTATAATAATAGCAATAAGAAGAATTTATCATAATAATTATTATTATTACAGCCCTGAGAAGCTGAGAAGCTGAATTCATGTATGCATCTATTTGTAAAGCACAAAAAATTGTGAGGCATTGTACAACAACTGGAAACCACACAGGCCCTGCTAAAAGGTAAATAAAAGATGCTTTAGGGAGGAAAGAAAAGGAAAGTAAAAGCAAAATAAAGGCGGGAAGGTTCCTCTCTCATAATCCTAGCACTCAGGACTAGCCGATGAAGCCAGAAGCCAGGATTCAGGACAGACAAACACAGTGCTTACTTAAACTGTGGAATTTTCTTCCCTGAGATGCACTGATGGGGGCCACCTGCTTGGATGACTTAAAAAAAGGATCATTCAAATTCACAGAGGGTAATGCTAATGGCTACTAGCCACAACAGCTACAAACTACCTCCACTGTATGCCTTTTATTGAGACTCACAAGGGGGAGAGTTGCAGGTACATTCAGGTCCTGCTGGAGGGCTTCCCATGGAGGCACCTGGTTGGCCACTGTGAGAACAGGATCCTTGACTAGATGGGCCATTGGCCCCATCCAGCAGCGTCCTTCTTCTGTTCCTACCGGTATGAAGGAGAATCAACTGACGGAAACCAGGGTGAATAGTTGTCAAGACAGGTCAATGGAAGGGCCTTGTTTTCTCTGCCTCTCACCCAAATGGTGGCAGCAGCTGTCTGGAGTCCAAGAGGGAAGGGACTGGATGGCAGCTAGGCTAGGCAGAACAATATAAACAGTCTTATTCCCCCCCCCCTGCCCTTGCTGCACTCTAGAATGACTGGCCATTGGCAGACTGTGAGAAGATTTTGCTGTGTCACATAATGACAGAGACACAGGCTGAACAGGTGTGCATTCATGGTCGTTGCACCAATGCTCCCCTGCATGCCTAGTTTGCAAGACGATGCAACCCACACCTGTGGGTTGAGAGCTACGGTCTTCATGAAGGTGTCATGCTTTCACTTCACCACAAGCACAACTGAACCCAAACGTGTTCAGCCCACATTCCTACTACTAGGTGTGTCATTGGCCCTAAGGCTGGGAAGGATGAAGAGCAAAACGAAGCACCCAGCTGAGCAGTCCTATCTCCATGCAGCAGGGGGCACCAACAGACTGCCAGCAACTCCTTTGCATTCTGCTTTGAACAAGGCTCTTTCATTTCTTGTGCCTGTTCTCAGCTTGAGTGTGCAACAGTACACACCGTTTCTGTGAGAGCGCTGCCGTTCTGCTACATTTCCCAAGGGGGCATGTCAAGGCTGTGACTGGCAAGGAGAGATCTGTGGGCAGCATACAGTCTGTACTCTAATTCCAGGCAGCCACTTTCCCTACCCCAGGCTGTACCTGGCAGTGAAGTTTTTCAGCCTGGGGAAGGGGCAAACCCTGTGGTGCCAGCCCCTGAGGAGTTTGGCTGGGAAGATTCTGATCTCCCAGGATGACTAAACTGGCGGCTGCTGTGTTGGGTGATGCCCACAGAGCCACTCTTTCTGCGCTTTGTCTGGCACGATAGCGCAGGGGCACAAATGCTCATGCTCTTGCAAACACAACAGGCAGGCAGCTGTGAGGACTGCAGAACCAACACCGGTGTCACAATCCCCTTTATCTGCTCTGCAGATGGGCAGGAAACAAGGGCTGCCTGAATCCAGCTCCCCTCTGCGCTGGCTGTGAGAGCAATCGGGCAGGCTGCCCAAGCGAGCGCCATCAAGCCCACAAGTAACCAGCAGGTGGAAGTGCCGCAATTTCTGTATGCAAAAAGATTCCCGAGATTGCGTGCGCCTCGCCACCCGCCAGCTCTCTGGTCACATTACTGCAGAGCAGTATCTCTTGCATTCAGCTGCTCTGAATCCCCTTTAAGCCCCAGACAAAGCCAACGCGTGCAGTTTTGCAAGTCAGACAATAGGAACCGCAGATTTAGAAAAATTGCCCTTTGTGAAAGAAGCGTCTGGTGCATAAGCCTTTCGAAAAACACAGAAAGCTTAGCAGCCTTTCGTTGTGTAAATCAGTCTAGCGCCCGAGCAAAGAGAATTAAGGCAAGAGCAGTTGTGTGCTGTGGGCAGCTAACATCCACCCCACCCACCTGCCAAGAGATCTCCAGTTTTTATATGCTTATGATGTTTGCTTTCCCCGGAAAACACCAAGAGGCAGGCCATTTGCATGCCCAAGGGGGACTTCAAAATGGCACACTTTTCAAAACAGTCTCCGCAAAAACCTGAAACTCATTTGGGTCACCTGGCAGCTCTTGGTGCTTAATGGAGCTGCACGGGTTGCTAGGAGGTCCCTGAGCAGCTGCTCCAGAAGAAACATGGAATGGCTGCTGTGTTGCTATCAGCAGATGCTTTCAGGTAGTCATCAATGCTTCCTGGACATTGGGAGTCCCTTTAGATTAAGCTGCTTAACAGTGCAAGCCTATGCATTTCTACTCAGAGGTTAGACCCAGTTCAGCGAGGCTTCTTCCAAGCTCAGCGTACATAGGATTGCAGCCCAAGCCATGCAAATAGCTATGGTACTCACACACAATGAAAGCAGAGCTTAGCTAAAGATACTGGGGTTTTTTAAAAATAGTTCCATTGGTTCCCCAAAACAAAAACTAAACAACCTCCCCTTCTTGGTGACTTTTGGCATTCCTTTCCCCCCAAATGTTGACAATCTATTGCTTCCAGTGGGGTCATCACACGCCATATCGGATAGGCTACTTAGTACGTGACATCATCCTGTTTAAGAAAGGGTCACTGATTGGGATGGCTCCCTTATGTGACCAACATAGAAGGAACAGCAGCCAGAAGAGGAAAGGGTGTTGAATGAGACTCGAGACGGGAAGGCTTACCTGTGTGACATCCATGTTCCCCCTGCCATGACATGTTAGCTCAAAATCAAAGAGGAAAATCGGGGACCAAGGAGGGGCTTGGGATGTGGCGAGAAGAAGTGATTGGGGTAGCCCAAGCAAGACGGGACGGTTCAGTCTGCCTTGGGACTTTTGCAAGTTCCTCCAGGTGCTCAGCTGCGGTGGGGTTCTCTGCAGAGTCCCAAGCCTCTTCCGGGGGAAAGGTCATGGGTCAGATAGGATCCTGACATATATACACCATGAAAGGCACATATTTAAGGCTGACCTTTAAAATGCATGCGCTTTAGTGGCATTTAGGTCCCTGGCAAAAACCTGTTCCTTTTTGCCTGGGCTTTTAATGGTGAGAGATTAATGAGCAATTCTGTTTTATGCTGTCCCCCGCTGTGCAGGGTTTTATGATGCTGCGCTTGGGATTTTTCATCTATCTTATATGTTAATTGTTTTGTCTTTTTATGACACTATCGCTGTACATGATGAGTTGCAAGCTGCCTTGGGGACCACAGGTTAAGAATGTTTCTTAAAAGTAAAAATAAAATAGAATTTTACCCATGCATAACTCTTACTAACTGTTCATTTTCACTAGATGTTTGCTGCTCTTTTGCTGTTGGAACCACCATTGGATGTGCCCTATCTCTGGAAGGTTCATCCTCTTCCCCTGGGGTGCTTTGATTTCAAACCCAATTTCACCAGCAGTGGGGGACCTATAACAGCAGTTCCATGCTTGCCTAGGGAATCAATGGTAACAAGAGAATGAGATGGTTTCAAACGCTTTTTACTAACCTTTTGCCCTCTGGCTATTTTGGACTAAAACTCCCATCAGCCCCAGCTGACACACCTGTGCCAGCTAGGACTGATGGACATTGTAGTCCAAAAAAGCCAGAGGGGACCAGGTTAGGAAAGCCTGGTCTGGATTATTACTTCAGTTTTCCAGCTGGAAAAAAATGGCTGGAATGTTGTCGTCCTCTCCTTCGGGGATTAAGCAGACAATGAATGAGTGACAAACCCAATGCAAGAACTAGACAATCTGTGCTCAAGGGCCATGTTTTGTTTTTGTTTTTTTAAAAAGCAAGATGAACATGTATTTGTCTACTCAAAAAATTAGATGCCTACCAGTTAGCTTCTCTGCAATTGGTTTGAACTCTTCAGGACTGATGTACAGGTCATTGTTCGTATCCAGGGACGCAAACAGGAAAAGACCTTCGTTTCCCAAAGATTTCAGAGCTGTCTCCTGTTTGGGAAATAAGAGAGTTGTTGATATGCACAAGTGACAATGCAAGCATGTCTACTCATGTCTACTCATAAGTAAGTCCTGATGAATTCAATGGCTCTTACTGCCGGGTAATTGGAATTGGGCGTACAGCCTGAAATAATAACACGTACATTTATTTACATGGCTCTGTGCAGAATAAGAACTTCTACCCACCCGGGGGGGGGGGCAGGAGGCATATAATTTGAAACAATGAATATAAACTATACAATAAAATTAATAGTTTAGCATATATAAATCAGAAGCCATTCAAATTAAAATATTTCAATTTAACTCATAACCCGAGTTTAGAGAACCACAAATCTGCCCTGGCACCTGTGAAACTACCCGTTATCTCTGACACGTTTTTTGGGAAGAAGGAGAATGCGTCATTGGATACATTAAGTGGGCTGAGGTTCCAAACAGAGGAGATGTAGGAGATCAGTGATCAGATCTCACAAGTTTGCTTTTAACTTTAAAGGTTGGAGAAGGGTCTCCCTCCCCCTTTTGAACAGAACAGATGTTATTGGACTCTAGTTCCCATCAGCCCCAAAAGTCGGGGCTGATAGGAGCTGGAATCCAGAAACATCTTGGGGGTGCCACACTGGCTACTCCTGGATTAACTGGAAACAATTCAAGGACAGGCAAGAGCTGAGAGTTGGTGGAGTGGTTCTGCTTCCCTTCTCTCTCTCTGGAGAAAAGGTCTAGATAAGGCCTTGGTTGAATCCAGCAGAGACTTTCTTACATTCTTCACTGCTTACTTAGACTCTCTTTGGAGTAGGGATTGGTCTCCCTGCACGGTTGAGACCCAAAGTGGCACACATGAATCACATTTGATGTTGCAAGAAGAAAAATATGAAAGTCTTTCCTTTCTTTTTCCTTAAGGAAAACCTACCTAAATAATCCACACCCCGTTTGTTAGTCAAGGAGCATCCCTGCCATGGAAATCGCATCCGACTCACCCGAACTGTCAGGGAATTGTCCACAGGTAGCTGGCAGACCTGCAGATATTTTTGTTTGGCTCAGCACTAGCCAGTGAACCGTGGAGTTTGATCTGTGCTCCTCCGATAGCATGGACTTATAGAACCAACCCCTGTGCATGAACCGTAAAGGTTACAGTCACATTTCGCATTCCGAAATGCACCAGGGAGCAGCTCCAAATCCAAATAAAAGCTATGGACACACTGTGAATGTGAAAAGTGCAGTAGTTTGGGTGGATATTGAGACCACTTCAGGCTACTTGGGTTTCCAAGTGGCGCCGACAGCAGAGCGGCAATTCCTGTATGGCAATAAAACATGACTGTCTAAAGTCACAGAATTGAAGGAGTTGGGAGCAGTTGAAGATGCATGCAAACTGAAGTAACAGGGAAGCCAGCAATTCAGGAATCCCAGCCTTACATGTTTGAGTGCTGCCAGCTAAGCTCAGAGGAAGAGGAGTACCCAGAGAGCCTTAAATTCCAGAGTAGGGGTAGGGAGAACCTTTCCCAGATCAAGGGTTGCATTCCCTTCTGGGCAGCCTACCAGTGGGTGGGCCAAATGCAAAAACGGGTGGAGCACTGACTGCCAATTTTACCTTTGTACAGTAGTTGGTTTCTCACACTCACACACCAATCTCTAGCCTCCATCCAGGCAAGCAATAGGCATTACAGTGGTACCTTGGTTTGCAACTGCTTTGGATTACAACCACGTCAAACCCGGAAGTGCATGTCCCTTTTTTTGGATTACAACCCATTTTTGGGATTACAACCAATTTTTTGGGGGGGGGGCCCTATTGGAGAAAGTGCACCTTGGACATCCGGAACAGATCATGGTTGTAAACCAATGTACCACTGTATTGCAATCCAAGGACACATTCCTGCATAGGCAAAAACACTCCAAATGGGTGCAAAGCAGGGCTGGGGAGGGTTGTAGCTTGGGGAGAGTCTTAAAGGTCAGGTGGTGAGGCCTGGGAGGTTGCATTCAGCTCTTAGCGCCGAGGTCCCCCACCCTCATTCTAGAGGGAGCCCTGCAATGACGCAATGCGATGTGGTGCCGTTAGAGGTGGGTTGATTTCGCACCTGAGCCACAATCCCTCAATTCACTGGGCCTTGTGCCCCATGTCAATGAGAGTGTGCACCTGGAAGCCGCTAATTGGACTTTCTGCTGCAGCAAAGCTTCCTAGCTTCTTCACTCTTTGAACAGCAAATTAAGATATGCTAAGGCAAGAAAGACATCACCAATAAGAAGGTGCTGTTAATTGTATTTAGACTGCTGCCACTTTGTTTTCAGTGAACTGCTTTGAGCACAATGCATGTGTAGGAAACCTAATATATAAATGAACTGGCTGTGACTAGAGGAACATGGTGAGCTACCATTGCAAGTCAAACAATTAACTCAGTATAGTCTATGCTGAGTAGCAGCAGCTCTCCAGAGTTTCACAGTGGAGTGTATTTGGAGATGATAGGGATTCTGTATGCTAAGCAGGTGCTCTACCACTGAGCTATGCTCCTTTCTCGTGAAATCCTGGAAAACCTCCTGCACAGGAAGGTTTGTGATTAGCCAGACCGGACCCATTGGTCCCTCTTGTTTCTACTGACTGGCAGCAGCTCTGCAGGGTTTCTGACTGGGGCCCTTCCTGGAGATAAATATAGATTCTTTTGCATACAGTTCTCCTCGGAGTAGACCTATTGAAAACAATGGACCCATGTTAGTCATGTCTATTTATTTCAATGGGTATACTCTGTGTAGCACTAGCATCAGATGCAACCCATGGGCTCTACCACTGAGCTTCCTCAACGCCGAAGTATTTTCCATACCAAAACATTTCTTAATTCTTGAACTCAAGAAATCCAAGCTATACACTGACTTGGGCATAGTGAAGATGATTTGTATTCCCTGGGTCAGAAAAAGTGGAGAGTTTTAAGCACTGGGAAACATTCCTTCCCAACTCACCAAAAGCCTGGTGTAACCCTATAACAGCCCATCCCAGCTTCTTAGCGTTGAGCAGGACAAAACCCCTTACATTTAACATTCAGCTGGGCGGAATTCATTCAAGAATTTCTACGGCACAATCCACATTGACAGAAATGGGAGAGGTAATGTCATGCGCTCCCAACACATGGCGAGGCTGTAAAGTATTAAATAATAGTCACAGCTAACTTTCTTGCTCCAGCTTCCATGAGCAAAGTTCTCATTGCATTCTTTCAAGCTAAGCTCACCATGGGTGTAGACAGGGGGGGGCAGGAGGGGGCAGCTGCCCCCCCTAGAAGCAAAAAATTATTGTATTTTACAGACCATAACCAATACTTTGCCCCTCCAAAAACTGAAGTGGAAAGGGCTTTGCTTTAGCAAGAGCAGCTCTCCACTTGCTGGGGGCGGGAACACAGCTGTAACAAAAACACATCAAATAAATAAAGCAAAGTGGCTACCAGTACTTAAGGTCCACCCTATTCACCCTATTGTTATTCAGTGGGAGTTGTTAATGGGCATTCAGGGATCGCATTAACAGTTCTATTGGCGATTTAATGAGGGTGCAGAGGATTCAATTTGACTAAGGTGGCCCTGCAAGGCTAAAAGGAAGTGAATAAGAAGGGGGGGGGGCTGTAGCTTTGATAGACACAGTGATGTTTATAAAAAGCATTGGTGTTCCAGTCTGCCCCTCCTCCTGCATCTGTATACTGTAAATCAGGGGTGGCCACCTCCCAAGAGACTCTGATCTACTCACAGAGTTAAAAACTGGGAGTGATCTACCCCCTTTTGGGGGGTTCAGGTCAAAGCTGTTGAGTTTTTTTAAGGAAGGGAAGCCCTGTTTTGGGGGGTTTAGGTCAAACTTGTTGAGCTTCTTTTAGGAGGGAGGGAGGCCCATTTTTGTTTAGGGCTTCAGGTCATAGTTCAGCTTTTTTTAGGGAGGAGGAAAAATTTGGGTGAGCTTTTTTAGGGGTGCCAGTGATCTAGCAGTGATCTACCACAGACATCCAGTGATCTACTGGTAGATCACAATCTACCTGTTGGACGTGCCTGCTGTAAATCAAGCAGAGAGAAAGCTGCTTACAAGGCTCCTGTACAGGTGTACCGGTATCTTCCTCTTGCTGCAGAGTTCTAGCATCACAGCGTCACCCAGAGGCACCCACAAATGTGAGTTATCCCTCTCTCTATTTCTTCCTTCCTTTCCTCCCTCTTCCATCCTCAATAAAATACTGGGGGGGGGCAGATAAGCCCCACATAGAAAGCCCATCAACATGGGGGGGGGAGGACTCTTTAAAATACAATATTTACCAGTAATTTCCTTTGGGGGGGGGAGGCACCTAGGCCTCTAGGAGTTGGCTGCTATGCCTAGGACAATTCAAGAAAGCAGAATCATGCATATGCTATGGTAATATATCAATAGAATCATGGAATTGTAGTCGGAAGGGACCACAAGGGTCATCTAGTCCAACCCCCTGCAATGCAGGAATTTTTCCCCAATGTGGGGCTTGAACCCACAACATGGTTGAAATATTATGCTGATATGCAGCAACGCCTCGGAGCCATCGAGACTGCGGCCCTGTCTTGCCTCGCCCTCGCCTGCCCTGCCACCCCCTCTCCCCTGCCCAACCCTCCCATCCTCTTGCTGCAGAGTTCCAGCTTCACAGCATCACCCAGAGGCACCCACAAATATGAGGTATCCCTCTCTCTATTATTCCTTCCTTCCCTCCCTCTTCCATCCTTAATAAAATACTGGGGGGGGCAGATAAGCCCCACATAGAAAGCCCATCAAAATGGGGGGGGTGACACTTTCAAATACGGTATTTACCAGTAATTGGGGGGGGGGGTGAGGCACCTAGGCCTCTAGGATTTGGCTGC
Source organism: Zootoca vivipara (assembly GCF_965207765.1). NCBI lineage: Eukaryota > Metazoa > Chordata > Lepidosauria > Squamata > Lacertidae > Zootoca > Zootoca vivipara. Next base: position 60,662,469 of record NC_142589.1, on the reverse strand, counting down.
TATGCCTAGGAGTAGGACAATTCAAGAAAGCAGAATGATGCATATGCTATGGTAATATATCAATGGAATCATAGAATTGTAGTCGGAAGGGACCACAAGGGTCATCTAGTCCAACCCCCTGCAATGCAGGATTTTCCCCCCAAGGTGGGGCTTGAACCCACAACATGGTTGAAATATTATGCTGATATGCAGCAACGCCTCGGAGCTGTCGTGACTGCGGTCGTGCCTTCCCTCGCCCTCACCCGCCCTGCCACCCCCTCTCGCCTGCCCGACCCTCCCGTCCTCTTGCTGCAGAGTTCCAGCATCACAGCGTCACCCAGAGGCACCCACAAATATGAGTTATCCCTCTCTCTATTTCTTCCTTCCTTCCCTCCCTCTTCCATTCTTAATAAAATATGGGGGGGGGCAGATAAGCCCCACATAGAAAGCCCATCAACATGGGGGGGGGATGACTCTTTCACATACGGTACCGTGTTTCCCCCTTTTTAAGGCGTAGTCATAAAATAAGCCATAGCAGCATTTCTAAGCATTTGAGAAATATAAACCGTACCCCGAAAATAAGCCATAGTGATAGGCGCTGTGTGGAAGAGAGCACTGAGCTCCCCGAGTCAGCAGCAGCAACGCCGGCCGCAGCAGTGTTTGCTGAGTCCTTTCTTGCTTTTGGGACTTGGTTACTGTGCTGGCTTGGGATGGTGTGTGTGCAATTGCTGTTGCTGCTTCGTGTTTTTCAGCTGGATTCTCTGGGTTCTAAGCACTTTCCCCCGTTTGTTTGCGAAGCAGCACTCGGCTGCAGCCCCTGCCTCTCCCGGCGGCTGCAGGAGGCTGCAGTTGATCGCTATCTCCTTTTCCATTTCTTTTGTCTTTGAGCACCCGGCCCCGCCCCCTCTCCCCTTCGTGGAATGAAGAACGGAGTTTTAGCAGCATTTCCTCATTATAAAAAAAAGGTCAGGAACTTTTACTTTAACCTCAAAAATGGGATATTTCCTCTCTCTAAAAACAACTCTGACCTGAACACCAATAAAACGGGGGTAGATCACCTCCAGTTTATAAATCCGCAAGTAGATCGCAGTCTCCTGGAAGTTGGGCTCTATACTTTGGCTGATTGCAAGCCTTTGCATCTTTAAAAAACAAAAACCATGCGCTTCTCAGTCTTAATTTTCCTTTAATTCATCCCCCTATACCCTCCTCCAACCATTGCCTCCTTCCATTCCTTACCCCCCTCCCTCTCTCCCCACTTCCCTCACTCCTGTGCGATCTCATTGCTTTTTCTGTTGTGTTGTCTATTTTATATTTAATATTATTACCCTTTATGATGTTATTTTTTCCCTTGCGATAATTATTTATTTTTTATCTTTAACTTTCCTTTCCATATTTTTCCATATATAACTCAACACTTTCAAATTCATTCTTAACTCTTTGGATAGAGTGCCCCCCCCATTATTGTTGTTAATTTTACAATTCCTGGATTTTTTATGGAACCGAACAGCTTGGGTGCTTCAGAATGTGCCTTCTGTTGCTACAGGGCTATGGGGCTTCACTATTTGACCCCCCCCCCCAGGTTGGGATTTTTAAAGTAGCTCTGTGGGTCCCAGGGCGCAGAATCACCCACGAACCTTTCCTTTGTCTAAACAGACCTCTTCCCCCCTGACTTTGGAAGGCTGTGCTTCAAGGGTGATACCAGGGGTTTTTTAAGACCTGCGCCTCTTAAGGATTGTTACGGTCCATAACTTCCATTGCTTTCTACAGGGTTGGGGGTTTAAAGCACTGCCACCCGCACCCCACCCTGCAGGCGCTCGGAACTGGCAGCGCCAACAACGCGCCCAGCAGCGCGCAGAAGAGAGCACCGAGCATCCTGAGCCAGTGGGTCCCAGTAGTACCAGCACTTTTTTTAAAAAAAGACACCCCCTGAAAATAAGCCACTGTGTGTTTTTTTGAGGGAAAAAAGTTATAAGACGGTGTCTTAAAAAAGGGGAAACACGGTATTTACTAGTAATTGGGGGGGGGAGGCACCTAGGCCTCTAGGAGTTGGCTGCTATGCCTAGGAGTAGGACAATTCAAGAAAGCAGAATGATGCATATGCTATGGCAATATATCAATAGAATCATAGAATTGTAGTCCGAAGGGACCACAAGGGTCATCTAGTCCAACCCCCTGCAATGCAGGAATTTTTTCCTAAGGTGGGGCTTGAACCCACAACATGGTTGAAATATTATGCTGATATGCAGCAACGCCTTGGAGCCGTCGTGACTGCGGCCGTGCCTTGCCTTGCCCTCGCCCACCCTGTCACCCCCTCTTGCCTGCCCGACCCTCCCGTCCTCTCCAGCCAAGCAGGGTAGCCGCCGCCGTTGCCAGCCCCAGAAGCACAAGGTGGCCGCTGCCGCCGCTGCCGCCACCACGATGTCGCCAGGCCAGCTGGCCCTGTAGCCCCGCCCACGTTCCCACTTTGTGGCCCCGCCCCTGAATGATCATGGCTTGCCCCCCCCCCCCTAGTTTTGATCCTGGCTACGCCCTTGAAGCTCACTCCTATTGCAGTGGCGCAAAATTTTGCTTCATTTAGTCTGTTTTAAGGATATTAGAGACATAGGCCAATCCCTTACATATAGCAAATGGGAGGGACTGCCAACACCAGCAAGCCCATTTCTAGGCTGATGAGGCACAGCCTTGGGTGGATTCATACAAGTTGCGTTTCCATTGGCTACTCTGCTCTCTTCCCTGCAGGCAAGGAGTCTTCCCCCTCCCAGTGCAATGAGTCTCCTTCTCTCTGCAGTTCAAGCTGCAGTGCTTCTGTGCTGCCTGTGACACCATTAGTGTTCCCACAGCTCCCAAACCCGTTTATTTTCCATCTGCCTCCTGCCAGCCTAAAAGGATGCTAATGCTGCCTGGAAGGTGCTGCTCTTGTCAATTACCGTCAGGAAAGCACTCAAGTGCCTTGTAGGGCAGGTCCAGGGCTGCACCAGGCAGACAAAAAGCAAAGACAAGCTGGCAAGGGACACAAAGCCTGGATTCAGAAGAAGCTGGAAGCCCAAGTTGGAGCTGAAAGCCTAGCAGAGGGCCCAGACACCACTAGGTACCAGGGGCTAGGACATCTCTGGTAGTGGGTCAAGGCTATTGTCAGGTACACTTTGTGGTCAATGGTGATGTGTAGAAGTATATAAAATTATGCATCACATGGAGAAAGTGGGTAGAAATAAGGGGTTTCTCTCTCTCTCTCTCTCTCTCTCTCTCTCTCTCTCTCTCTCTCTCTCTCTCTCTCTCTCTCTCTCTCTCTCTCTTCTACCGGGTAACACTAGATCTCATGGACATCCAAACAAGCTGAATGTTGGAAGATTCAGGACAGACAAAAGGAAGACTTCTTCAAGCAGCCCATAGTTAAAGGATGCAATATGCTCCCACAAGGAGCAATGATGACCACCAATGTGGGCGGCTTTAAAAGATTAGACAAATTCACGGAGAAAACTATCAAACGCTCCTAGCCATGATCACTATACTCTGCCTACACAGTTGTAGGCACTGGCAGTAATACTTCTGAATACCAATGGCTGGAAAAAGCTGGAGGGTAGAGTGTTTTTGTGTTCCGGTCCCACAGGCATCTGGTTGGCCACTGTGAGAACAGGATATTGGTCCAGTTTGGGCTTTGACCTGATCCAGCAGGGCTCTTCATATATATGTTATGTTCTTATGATAGTGGCAAGGAGGAGATGGGCCCACTCACTGAGGAAAAGGGTAATAGAATCATAGAATTGTAGAGTTGGAAGGGACCCTGAGGATCATCTAGTCCAATTCCCTGCAGTACAGGAATATGCAGCTCTCTATACTGTACAGGGATTGAGCTTGCAACCTTGGTTTTATCAGCACCACTCTCTAACCAACTGAACATCTTGCCAAAGGGACTGCCCAAAACCTAGAGCTGGCCTCGATACCCCATTGCTTCTGCTCATACGAAGGAAACAAAAGAAAAGCATGGGAAAGGAAGCCTGGAGCTGAGAGAAACTCCCCCTCTCTTCTCCCAGACTGCATTGCCAAACATCAAAGAATACAGCAGCTCCCGCAGAAGCTGAAAATCTCTATTCTCCTCTGTAAGTACATTTCTTGCTCTGGCGGCTATTCTCCCTACTGACAGAGCAAGTGGCCACACTCTCTGGATTCATCTATATGGAAAATACATTGGCTTATTTATAACAGCATCATGGTCTCCTGCAAATAATCCTGGGATTTATCATTCGATAAAGATCCCAAGCACCCTCTCAGAACTCCCTAAGAGTTTGCGGGGAGCGGCCAGGGGGGAGGCTGATAAAAACAGTTTACATTTGTAATATAGGCATGCCTAATATGATGGACAGGCAAGGAGAAAACTTGACTTCTCAGCCTGCACATAAACAAACAGGACAGCAATTAGGGTATTAATCTGGCCTTGACCACAGTCTACAAAAAGGTTTGCTAGGTGTACCTCATTCAAAGTATTGAGGAAAAGAACCACCAGTAATGTTTCCCTGTTCACCTAAAAACTGTGCTTATCTGTCAAGAAGAATTATGGGATATCCTCACTCAGGAAGAGCTCTGTAGCACCAGACTGAGAGGCCATCTAGTCAAGCATTCAGTTCCCACAGTGACCATCCCAGATGTCTATGGGAAGCCCTTGTGCAGGACATGAGCACCATAGCCCTCTCTCACTGTCATTCCCCAGTAACTCATATTCTGGTTGCATACACACCATACATTTAAAGCACTTCTGAAGCACCCGCCCACTCACCCACCCACCCACCCAAAAAGAATCCTGTTAACTGCAGTTTACGCAAAAGAGCAGCATTTTCAAGCATCCCTCAGTTCCCAGGATTCTTGTAGTGTGTGCGCACTTTAAATGTGCTTTGAAGTATGGTGTGCACACAGTCTCAGAGGCATGCTAACTCTGGCACTGGAGATCATAAAATTATGGAGTTGGAAGGGACTCCAAGGGTCATCTAGTCCAACCCCCTGCAATGCAGGAATCTCAACTGAAGCACCCGTGACAGATGGCCACCGAAACCCTGCTTAAAAACCTCCAAAGGACTTTTGTTTTCCTTGAATTCCTGGGCAGTGCCTGGCACTTCCCACTTGGAAATACAGTACTTAAATCTAGTTCTGCATCACACACCAGGTAATCTAGGAAGCGCCCACAAACATAACAGACAGCCCCCACCCCCAGAAACTGGCATTCAGATATATAATGCCTACAAACGGAGGTTTCTAGGTGGCTGTTAAAGCAAATAGCCACAACAGACCTTACATGAACATATCACACACACCCTGTTAACATCATCTAAGCCTGTAGTCATCATCACATCCTGTGGCAACAAATCCCATAGTTTAACTATGTACCACAGGGGCAGATATTGTGGTGCACCCCATATTATGTTGTTCGACTACAACTCCCATCAGTCCTACCAGTCCCCATATCAGATGGCTTGGGTTGGTGGGAGTTGTAGTTCAACATCTGGATTGTACGGGGTGAATAAATTTGTGCCTGTGAATCTCCCACCATTGTGCTTCATTGGATGACTAGTGTTAGGGAAGATGCGCAATGTCGGCGATCCCATCCCTGTGGCTGTTAATTGCCTACCTTCATTAAATGCTACGCGAGGTATATTTACAGTGCAAGCGTATTCACGTCTACGCAGAAGTGAGCCCCGTGGGATTCAAGCGGACATGCTCCCAAGCACACGCACGCACGATTGCAAACCTCAGGCTACTACCATCCTATTCACTGGTATGTCCCGCTGAAAAATCCCACACGGGACTTGGGAGAGGACGGCACTGTGAAGTTGCAAAGCGATACACACTTTACTTGGAAGCCACGAGGCTTCCTTTCTGAACAGGCAGCTCTGGGGCTGCACTATACACAGATTGCAAAGCAAAAAGGCTCCCCAAATGCAAAACAAAAGGCACCCCCGAAATGCTTTTTTTGCCCGCCAACTTCTCAGCCACACGAGACCAGCCCCGACCCCGCTCATTCTCCCCTTCGCTGCCCCCCAAGCAGCCCCGACTTCCAGCATCCCTCCCCGCAGGCGCCTTGCAAAGATTTATCCGTCCCCCGCGGCGCGGCTCCCTCCGCCGGTACCTGCCGCCGGGCCACCTCCGAGTCCCGATAGTACTTCGCGGCCAGCAGGGCCGCCACCAGCGCCAAGGCCAGGCCCAGCCGGGGCAAACGCGGCGGAGGAAGGCGCCGGGAACTCCCGCCGCCGGCCTCGCGCTCGGCCTCGCCGGGCGCAGTTTCTGGCGGAGCGCGGGGCGGCGAGACCTCGGGGGGCCTGGGGCTCCCCTCTTCTCCCCCGGCCATCGCCCGCTGCCGCGGCCACTTCCGAGGCCCCGTTTCCCTGGCTCGCTCCCGCCTCGCGTAGCCTCGCCTGGCTGAGTGAGGAGGCGCCAGAGAGGCAGAGCCGCGGCCCGCTCGGCCCACAGACTGCAATTCCTGCCTGGTGTGCGTTGTTGTCTCGCTACTTCTCCGAATAACAAGAACAATAATAATAGCAATGTTGGTTTATAGAGAGTTAAATAGGCTCCAGGTGAAACCGTTCTCCCTCATAGGATATGTACTGATACAAGGGGGCGGGCGGGGGAATCATTATTCTTACTGTACTGTACTTCTATCATAGCAAACGTGCATAGGACCGTCTGCCCAACAGTATTGCTTCCTATTATTCCTCTGTCAATACGACGCCTTGTGTGTGGGCCGTTTTGGCAACCCAAGAATTATAAGGTTGCTGTCAGTATCTACGGTGCATAGGACTGTAATGCACGTCTGCTAAGCCTTACTGATGCTCAAGGGGGTTTACTGCCAAGTACGTGTGCACAGCAACCCTTTTAGGCCCCAAGGAAGGGAAAAGGTGGGGGACAATTTTTTTGTTTTTTTAAAAAACTGTAAATAAAAATTTAAACAAATACAACTTTTCAGTACTTCATTAAAGCAGCACAGTGGGAAGGACCTGTGAAAGGGGTACTGTGTTTAGATTGTTTTTTAGTAAAGACTGACTCCTACTGGTCAGAGCGGAGTATTATGTGGTGTGCATTTGCTTCAGAGAAAAAAACGCTTAAGGCTCCTCCAGACTGGTATTTTTGGGTAGCTGTTTTTATGCAGTATGTTCTTGATGCAGCAATAGTCCATTAATGGCGGATTTAAACTGGGTCATCTGCACATCATTCGACTTTATTCGTTTGTTCTGCAATGCTTCCCCAGTTCTACCACACCATTGTTCTCTGGAGGGTCTATAGCGCAGCAAAGCATAACATTTTTGGTGTGTAACAGTTGGGATTTCAGCAGGAAGCTACAAGTTAGGTTCCGATTGGAAGTGAAGCAGTGTGACAGCACCACAACTTTGTAGGCACAAACAGTATGAAAAGTGATAGGGTTGCCATATTTCAATAAGTGGGTATGTTGCTGAAAATCCAGGATGAACCGCTGCTTTCCGGAAATTACCCCGACATCACTTCCACTATTGAAAATCCAGACATATGTGAGAATATAAGAAAAGCCCTGCTGGATCAGGCCAAACCCCAACTGGTCCAGCATCTTGCTCTCGCAGTGGCCAAGCAGGTGCCTATGGGAAGCATGCAAGCAGGAGATGAGCATCATCTGGAAAACACCATGTTGGTTAGCCCTGGACTAAGAGATGAACCAAGGCTCCAAGCTGGCTGCCCCTGCTTAGTCTAGCCAACCTCACAAGATTGTTGTGAGGGCCTTTATATGTCCCCCTGATGGTTAGGAGTTACTATTCAGCAGTTTGTGGGTGGTACAATTAACACAGGTCTCATTTAAAATCAACTCTGAGAGCTTTTAGATTAAAAGGGACCTTGGTAGTAATCTAGTCCAGGCATCCCCAAACTTGGCCCTCCAGCTGTTTTGGGACTACACTTCCCATCATTCCTGACCACTGGTCCTGTTATCTAGGGATGATGGTAGTTGTAGTCACAAAACATCTGGAGGGCCAAGTTTGGGGATGCCTGATCTAGTCTAACCCCATAAATGGTGGGTATACTGTGAAACAAAGTTCTGCAAGGATCTCTGCCCTGTTCTTTTCCACACATGCACAAGCAGCCACCCCTTCTTTATTCCAGAATCCTGGGAGTGTAACCTGACAGCTATAGTGCCTGCAATCATGCTTTCCAACAGGAATGGGGAACCCGTGGCTCTCTAGATGTTGGTGGACTGCAACTTCTATCATTCCTAACCATTGGTCATGCTGGCTGGAGCTGATGGGAGCTTCTGGAAGGACATGAGTTCCCATCCCTGCTTTATACAGTTCCCAGATTCAATCCCTGGCATCTGCAGGTAGGACAAGGAGAGACCCCCTGTCCGAAACCCTGGAGAGCTGCTGCCAGTCGGTGTAAGCAATCTTGAGCTAGAGGGCCCAATGGTCTAACTGTAGAAGGCAGCTTCTTGTGGTCCTATTTAATTACACAAGAGACTCTTGAACATGACTGCTGCTGACACTGATCTGAAAGGGTTGTTTCCAGCCAGCCTTTGATTAATTTCCTCCCATTACTCCTGGTTATTACACTCCTTTTACATCACCTTTCCAAACAATCCCTCCCCATCTTTGATGTTTACTCTCCTCAGGTCCTTCCGCATGAATATCACATCCCTCCTTCCCTGTTTCGCCAAGCGATACATATTAAGTTATTTTAATCTTCCTTCATAAATCACTGTCACCCAGTCCCTTTCTTTGTTTCACACAAGCCTTATGCTCCCTATGAAATTCTCAGTCCGATCAAGTTTTAAGGTTTTCTCTGCTGCTTCAGACTGTGTGTGCGGACAAGCACACTAAGAACACAAAATGTTTTTTGATCTGTTGAAGATCCTGGAAAACACGAGAAGCAGATGTTTTATGGCAGTCCTTGCCAACCTGATGCCCTCCAGATGTTTTGGACATGGTGGCTACAGACCATTTAGGAAAATGTGCTGGAAAGGGGGATGACACGGGACTTGATGCAACATCATCTAGCCTCCCTGCAAACAAATCTGAGTGAATCCTCATTAAATACCCACTGTTGTCTAATCTCCCAGCAAACAAATTAGGATGAATGCTCAACAACAGGTCTCCCTCGTAGGTCTTTGCATTTGGCATCTTTGTTTTGTTCATCCCAAATACTGAGAAGCGCTATTGTAGGTACAGGCATGAGATTATGTGCCGTTATTCAGTTAATCTCATTAAAATATTTCTCCCAGAATATTGGTGGAAAAGGGGTCCTTCACTGCTCCTGCAGTGCCAAAATGCTGAGGACATTGATTTAGAAATAGAGGGAAGTTTTACTGGTGCAAAATGCCATTGGAAAACAGTTTTGAGCATGGGTTATTGGGTTTGACCAGAAATTTCAAGCAAAGGTAGACAGTCTATTTCAAGAGACTTTTTCTATGGCCCCGACCACCCTTTTCCAAAAAATCTTTAAAGCTCTGGAGACTATCAGTATTCAAGGCTATTTGTGTAAGTTAGACACCAGCTCCCTTGTGTTTACTAAGAGTGACAATTGTTCAAACTCTCTAGTAGCTGGAACCTTAGCAGTTGCCCTAAAAGAAGTGACTTGTTTGAGAGGCAGCCAATTTCTCTCCAAGTCTCCTAACTGCTCCTGCAGGGCCCTTCCTTCCCCAATGGCACCAAAAGTCAGGGACAAGATTACCTTAATGCAGCTGCTTATTCCTCATATAAAGAGGTCTGATCTCTTTAAGGTCAGATTCAGAGGCTCTGCTCGATCAGCTAAAGTGGAAATTCAGATGGGCAGGTACAAAAGCATAAGGGCCCAGCAGCCCACAACTTTTAGAAGACATCTGAAGGCAGCCCTGTATCAGGCAGCTTTTTTTGTTTGATGTTTTGCTATGTTTTTATATGTGCTGTAAACCGCACAGTGTGGGTGGGGAAACCCAGCCAGATGGGTGGGGTATAAATAATAAAATCATGCAGGAACACTCTCCCCACTTGCAGTTCCCAGCTACTGCACCCGGCATATGCACATGGATGTTACAAAATCATCCATGGAAGCACAGGGTGGTGAAATGTTGGGAGGCGCTAAATGCTTCCTGAAAGATCCTAAGAACATAACAATACTAGTTACAGGTAGGTAGCCGTGTTGGTCTGACGTAGTCGAAACAAATAATAATAATAAAAAAATTCCTTCCAGTAGCACCTTAGAGACCAACCAAGTTTGTCATAGGTATGAACTTTCGTGTGCATGCACACTTCTTTAGATACACACTTCTTCGGATACCAGATACCTAAGAACATAAAATAGTAATGGAAGGCTAGCTTGGGTCCTGAAAAGACAGGAGTAAGAATGAACCTCCCCAACTTCTCCAAAATTAAAACACTGCCTTTCCCCACTTCTGTTTCTTCACACCAGCAGCAACATCTGCAGGAACAGGCTTTGCTGGAACCATCAAGATGAACCTTTCCCACCTGCCCTGCCCCACCTGGGACCCTTATAAGGTGCTGCACATTATGAATTAACTCCTGCATAATTTATCTGACATCTTTCTGGGGGCTGCTCTTTTGCTTCTGCCCAGAACATGAATGAATTTTAGTATATTTTAAAGTGTTAGGATTTTGTAAATTTTACACCCACAAACCCACCCCTCATCCTTTGTGAGATGCCTTTGGGGCCTTTCTTGGCCAAAAGGTGGCACAGAAATAATATTAAAGAATAACCATCAGACCTCTGAGCCTTTGTAAGTCACTACTATCCTGGAAAAGTAAACTGATATTTGTGTGTTGGTTTTCATTTATTGTCAGACATCTCAGAGGCCTGTTGTAAGACAGAAAGTCAGGATACAAATATTGCACATAAATAAACAAAATATCTCATTTCTCTCTCCCCAATGATTAGGGAATTGTGTGCACTTTGGATTATAGGATAAGGGGTGGGGGCAATTCTCTTTATTTTTCTACAGATTACCTTGTCATAGCACACTTCAAAAATCAATCAAAATCAGAAATGAAGAAAACCCACACAGCTGGAATGACTGTGCAATATGTGTGGAAAGGAAGCTTTTGATTCCACAAGGAGGATATTTTAATCCACTGTAAAATTACTTTGGGCTAAGCTTATTTCCCTGCTATCAAAACCTCTCAACAGGATGACTCACATTCTCAAAAGCTTTACTTACTAACAACTATCATTCTAGGGAGAAGATTATTTGTCCACCTCCTTATACCCAAGATGAAATTTAAGTCTCTATCTGACAAGTCTTCCTTCCCTCTTAGACTTCAAGAGGTGTAAATTCAAAATGAAAGCTTTGTCTCGCTGTCTGCGTGAAATGCTTTTCTCCCCCCCCCCCCTTCATTGGTGACAAAGAAGGAACCCAGAATCTGATGAGAAAAATACTTCTAGTGGTAGAGGAATTGAATGATCCACTCTTACAGAGGAGAAAAACTAGTTTTCAGCAACATAGTAAATCGGACGTGCATAGGACTTAACACACAGGACCAGGCAGGATCTAGGTGTAGAAGGGTCTGTCAATTTTGATCCTGTTTTGGTTTTTCCAAACTTAAATTCAGTTCTCCATATTTCCACTGCAATTTGCATTTTTAAAAAAATCCTCATGAAAGTTCTTCAGCATTTTAGTGAGAATTTCTTCTAATAAACACGTTTCTGTATGCAGTCTCAACTGATATACACATCTTTTCAAGCAATTTCTCCTAATAGATAGCATTTTGTAGGTTATTTTCACTAGCCTGGTCACTTTTGTGCACATTTCCCTATAATACATGCATTTTTATAAACATTTGTTTAGTTAGAGAACTGCATCACGAAATTCAAATAAGTGTGGGTTTTGATGGATGATTGTTTTGGTTCTCATGTTGCTTGAATGTGAATTTCTTCCCCTTCCTTAGCAGAATCTAACCTCATGTGTAACCTAAAACGAACCATCATGAGCTACTATGAAGCATATCAACCGTCGGCTGCTTGAAGAAGAGTGTTTCTGAGCTCTGGCAGCGCTTGCTTCCTTTATCACAGAGCTGGCGTACCAGCACCTCCTCCTTGGCAGAGTCATAGTGAATTTTTTTGAAATACAGTACATATCATAACAGCATCCATTCATGTCCTGCATGACAGTTAAAAATCATGATTCATTTTACACACACCTCATACAAAAAGAGTGTACGTAGCATATATACTGAGGAACATGGAAGTAAAAATGTTTATTTCAACCAGAGGTAGAGAACCTGTGGCCCTCCAGATTGCTGTAGGACTCCAATTCCTTGACATCCTCTAAACTGTCACAACATTCATTATCCCAACATTCACTTGCCAGAACAAGGAGCAAGGTTAGGTCCATTACCATGAAAACTCTTGCAGATGAAAGAAGTCACAGAACTGCACTCTCCTTCGTTTCCATTCCATTATATCACCAATCCTGCAAACCCAAGGCTTGCAGACTGGGCAGTTTACGGTCTCCTTGGGAAACAAGGTTCTCATCATAGAGCATGGTTCAGAATGTGGCTGAGAACTGTTTACATTTGCATCCTGCCTGCCTAAAGGATTTGTTGTGACACAAATGTTTTTATGCCTTTATATGGTTTATTTACGTAAATCTATATCCCACAGCTTCAACTTAAATTTATGTTCTCCAGGTGGCAAGCGAAGTTATAAGAAGCAATGAGTACGCTTTCTCACTTCATTGTATTTCAATAGTTTGCTGCCGCATTGTTTTTCCAAGGTTCTAAAAAGAGCTGGGGACACGGCAGGGACTCTTTCCATGGTGCTAAAAAGCCGGTGATCGATTTGCATGCCCTGGGTGGGTTTTCTTTGAGTGGGCTGTGTGTTACCCAGCTGCTCCATGGCCCTTTTCGAAAGCCCTGAGGGTTGGATAGAGGAGCAATAGGACAGCTCCCCCTGTCATTTTGCGGTAGCAGGCCTTTGCAAGGCGCTTGAGCAGAGGCGGCAGGGGAAGAGACTGTGTGGTGGTAAGGAGAAAACAAGGAGCTGGGTCCTAATCCTAGTAGGGCTTTAAAGGAGGGCAGAGCCCTATTTGTCCTGGTGGATCCCTCTCCACTGAGTGTTCCATTTACCTACCCAGGCTAACAAACAGTGGCAAACCTCTTCTGATGAATTCCTTATCCTTTGGCCTAGCAGAAGCCACTTATCAGTTCTTCCCAATCTTGTGGGCATTCAAATGCACGCTAAGATATTCTGCACTCGCAGCAGGCAGTTCAATATGGGTTAATAGATTCATGCAGAAAGAAAAGAAGAAAAAGTGTTGCCTCTCCCGCTTTGCGTTGCAACCAATTTGTTTTTCCCTTTTGCTAGTTTGTCAACTGTTTATTATTATTATTTAAACACAATGATTTTATGCTGGTCTGTTTTTATGCAACAGTGTTTTCTTTTATGCTGGGTTCCGAGTCTTGATGTACTTTGCATTGAGATTGCTTTTTTACTATAATACATTTCTGTACTCTGCAAACTGCACTGGCTCAATGGGTGGTCCAGAAGTTGATACGCAAGTAAATTACTGGTAACAGTCTGCCATCTCTGCCCCCACTTGCTCAATGGAATGTGCCCAATCTCCTCCCACCATTCTTACTGCACCAGGTTGCTTTGCCACTTGCTGTTCCAGAGCAGCAGAAGGACATGCTCCTTCCAGCTGCTCATGTAGAAAATACATTGGGGCTCCTCCAGAGACCTGTTTATTGAGGATATATCCTGATTTGCTTGTACAAAAGCTAATACCGTGATTAGAGTATGCCCAGTGCTTACTGAGCATTTGTTCTGATGTGTGCAGGGCAGTTATATGGCAATGAGCAGTAACCTTGATTTGTTTGCATCTATACATCTTCCTGCTAATCACTTGTTCATCTCATGTTTTTTCAGTGCATTCCTATCACTTTCCCAACTGCAAGAAGTCCTTTTATTTAAAGTTGCAAGTAGGGCAACAGAGTACTTTAACTGTGAGCTTGAATTCCTCCTGTGAAATAAAGAATTTGGAGGCTTCCTTAGAGGATCTACTGAGATCTTCACATGGTCGTCAGTCCCTTCCCTCTTCCTCTTAACCTTCTGCGCCAATACACGAGCAATCCAGTCACACTCCTTATCGGACAGGAATTTTTATTCTATTCCACATCTCTGAGTATTACAGAAATGAAATCCTTACAAGTGCCTTGTAATATTTAAGCTCCAGATGAAAACAAAAACAAAGTGGGGGGGGGGGAGAACAAATTTCAAACTTTGGAAAGCAAAAAAAAGAAAAAAAGAATTACACCCGATGCAATATTCAGTAAACATTTTAAAGAGCACAGAAAAGAGAGAGAGAGGGAGAGAGAGAGAAATGATGCATGGGATTCAGACTTTTGCAGACATTTTATGATCATTGATGGCATTGATTCCACTTAGGATGCAAGTCTTTTTTTGGGGGGGGGGAGGTGAAAATTAGAAAGATGATAAAAATCAACGGTATCTAAAAAGGAGTATGTGGAAGAGGATAGGAGGGAGACAAGAAGAGTGGCACAAACCAGCGTCTGTTTTATGGCAAAATCTTTTGGCCTTGTGAAAACAAAGTCAGTGGATTCCGTAGAAATTCTCCGTAGAAAGGAACGTCCATGGTTTTGTGTGCATTATGGCCCATATTCAACATCCTCATTATCAGGTTTAGTGTAAGTTCCCTCATAGAGGAAAAAAAAAACCACAAAGGTGCTTGTTTCACAGTTTTTTTTATGCTCCCAGATATAACACTGTCCTGAATTGGACGAACGCCCCCAAAATACTTTTCTGGGAACACGCGCATTCCTTTACTGGAAAGGAGAAATAGGGGTGGGGAAGCAAGTAACCCTCCACATCCCACTAGAGAAAGCCGCGAGGGAGCAAGCGCCCCTATTGCACGCTTGTCTTCAGGATAAGGTCTGTGCGGTTCACGGGCAATGGGTGGGCTTCGGTGTTGAACACCCAGTCCTCAAGAGACAGCACATCATCTTCACAGAACAGAAGATAGAGGTACCTGGAGGAAGGAGACAAGTCAAAGGAAGGCATGTGCAGATGGGGTGCTCCTATCAATGGAGCATCAGTGGTTAGTGAGGAAAGCAGGTGCCTTCCAGGTATTGCTGGACTCCCACTCCCATCAGCCCCAGCTAGGGATGATGGAATTGTAGTCTAGCAACATCTGGAAGGTCCCAGGCCCCTCAAGCCTGCATTAGAGTGCCAGGGAAGCTAAGGGTTTCTTGGAAGCTTATCCAAAGTTGCCCAGCAAAAAGTGCAGTTGACAGCAGACAAGTTTCCTTACACCCCTGACCCAGAGAGCATGTCCAGTGCCCTCTGCAGAACACAGCAATAATGTGGTAACACTGGGGAGCATTGCAGAGCCAACTAAAACACAAGAAATCCATTGCTAATGCACTATTATTGTGTCAAAAACTGCAGAATACACCTGTAATAAAACACAAGCCTGCAGGGACCCTAAGATGGGTGGTGATTGTGTCACTTCCATCACAGGCATTCAGCTGGGAGGTGTTTTCTTTTCAACAGGCAGTCATGGTAGCAGCAGTAGTGGGAGAGGGGACAGGCTGTGAGTGAGCAGGGAAAGAAATCACCCTGCAACTAGCAGCCTGAAATGGAAAAGTGGCAGCCTCCTCCATTCTCAGGCAACCAGCTATGGGATGCTTCCTCTCCCAAAAGGGGAAAGAGGTGCAACAATGAGGCAGGTGACCAATGGGCATGGGGAGAACATCTACCAGGGCTCAGTTTGCAGGCATGCCACCACATCAAGAAGTCAATCGCAGTGGGTGTGCACTTTGAACTCTCTTCTTATATCTTGTCCATACAGATTCCTAGTGATGAATATGTACATATGAACCAGCCCTCTGGTGAGTTTCCAAAGACATGCATGACACTTACAGGTGTCAAGTCCACATACAAAGCTAGTTCCATTCAACAGGGCACATAAGGAAAGCAAGTCAGCAAAGCCTCATCTTAAATATTCCAAAGTACATTCCAAGTCACTCCAACGGATCAGAGAGGAAATGGCCAAGGGCAATTGGCAGATTCCTGCTTTATTTAAAATGCAGCCACTGTTGATGACCCCCTCCCCCATGAAAGTCATTCTCCACCCTACACAACTTTCTGTGGAAGAGGCGCTGAAAATGTCCAGGACTTACTTTAATGTCTCTGCTAGGAAAAAGCTCTGCTGCATGTTGTCATGACTCGGGTTGGTGGTATAAACATCACGGATCCCAGAGAAACCAGCTTCTACTCTGCAATATTTCTCAAGTGCCTGGTTTGGGAGTGGGAGTGGAGAGAGGGAGAGAGAGAGAGAAGAGAGAGAGAGAGAGAGAGAGTCAATCTCTTCCAGTAATAGCAGCACAGCAAACAAGTAGCTCATTAATCATAATCAGTTGTGTTTTACCCATGCAGGTTTATGAGTTGGATTCGTGTTTTTATAGAGGCTGAGCTCCCATTGAAGAGCTTTTAATGATTCCCCAAGGGTCCAAGAAAATAGGCTCATCTCTGATGGTTAGCACTTTCCCCTGAAGAAGTCCTTCCTGAAATATTGTACAATTGACAGAAGGCTGCCCGACAAACACAACTGCCAGCACATTAGGAGGCGGTCTTCAAATCTCCCATGCTGCCAGAGGTGGCTCTATGAAGAGGGAAAGGGAAGTGGTTGGCACAGGCTGCAGACTCTAGGGGTGTCATTGGGGTGGTGGAGTGGGGGAAAGACAGCCCTGAGCAGAGGAGTCACAGGGGTTCCTTGTGCTCCTGGTTGGTTGGAACGAAGCGGCATGACAAGAAAAAAAGAATGTTGGAAATGTAAAGTAAAGGAGGGGGATTTCTACCATATGTGGTGGACATGCAGTAAAGTTAAGGTTTATTGGGATATGATATACAATGAGTTAAAGAAAATGTACAAAAATACATTTGTTAAAAAACTGGAAGCGTTTTTGTTGGATATAGTAGAAGAGATTCCTAAGATAGATCAAAAATTGTTTATGTACACAACAACGGCTGCAATAATTCTATTAGGTCCCAAATGGAAGCAACTGAGGAATGGCGGGTGAAGATGATGGGCGTATGCGGAATTGGCGAGGCTAAACGGGAAAATCCAAAACCAGCGAGATCAAGCTTTCCGAAAAGACTGGAGTAAATTTGTACAATATTTGAAGGACAATTGTAAACATTTACAAACACTAGCAGGGTTGCAGTAAGAAAACTTGTAATGTTAATAATGCTTATTACCATTTTACATTTACTTAAAAATGTGAGATAAAATATAGGAGGGGAAAGTAAATTGGAAAAGGTACAAATGTGAGGATGTAAAATTGGAATTAGGAAAACCACGAGGTGGGGTGGAGCTCGTATGAGCAAAAATGTAAGAATTTTATAAGGATGTATTTAATATTACAAAATGGAAAACTTAATATGTTATTATTTTTAAAAAGGAACCAAGAGATGCGGAGTCCCTGCCAAGCCCTGACACTCCAGCGCAGATTAGTGAGTTAGCTGGAGCAACAAGAATGCCCAACGCAGCAATAAGGAACAAAAGCAAAACTTATTAATTGAAATATGCACCTTAATCTGATTTACTTCACATTTGGCTCCAAGTATGGAATTTGGAATTCCATCACCTGGACCATCCATCCCCCACATAATGCCAAATTAATAAGTGTATTCTGGTGAGCCAGAAATGCTCCATTGCTAAAGTGATGTGGAGATCAGATGTGCCAGGCAGTTTGTGCTCCTTGGGCTACAGATGCCCCATCCCTCCCAATCCTAGATGTGTGTAACTGGGGTTGCCCAATGGTGTGTGTGTGTGGGGGGGAAACACTACAGATTCTCAGAGGCAGCTCCTTCTTGATTACTACCGTGTTTCCCCTTTTTTAAGACACCGTCTTATAACTTTTTTCCCTCAAAAAAACACACAGTGGCTTATTTTCAGGGGGTGTCTTTTTTTAAAAAAAGTGCTGGTACAACTGGGACCCACTGGCTCAGGACGCTCAGTGCTCTCTTCTGCGCGCTGCTGGGCGCGTTGTTGGCGCTGCCAGTTCCGAGCGCCTGCAGGGTGGGGTGGGGGTGGCAGTGCTTTAAACCCCCAACCCTTTAGAAAGCAATGGAAGTTATGGACCGTAACAATCCTTAAGAGGCGCAGGTCTTAAAAAAACCCTGGTATCACCCTTGAAGCACAGCCTTCCAAAGTCAGGGGGGAAGAGGTCTGTTTAGACAAAGGAAAGGATCGGGAGTGATTCTGCGCCCTGGGACCCACAGAACTACTTTAAAAATCCCAACCTGGGGGGGGGGGTCAAATAGTGAAGCCCCATAGCCCTGTAGCAACAGAAGGCACATTCTGAAGCACCCGAGCTGTTCGGTTCCATAAAAAATCCAGGAATTGTAAAATTAACAACAATAAGGGGGGGGCACTCTATCCAAAGAGTTAAGAAGGAATGGGAAAGTGTTGAGTTATATATGGAAAAATATGGAAAGGAAAGTTAGTTAAAGATAAAAAATAAATAATTATCGCAAGAGAAAAAATAACATCATAAAGGGTAATACTATTAAATATAAAATAGACAACACAACAGAAAAAGCAAGTATATGACTAAATGAGATCGCACAGGAGTGAGGGAAGTGGGGAGAGAGGGAGGGGGGTAAGGAATGGAAGGAGGCAATGGTTGGAGGAGGGTATAGGGGGATGAATTAAAGGAAAATTAAGACTGAGAGGCGCATGGTTTTTGTTTTTTAAAGATGCAAAGGCTTGCAATCAGCCAAAGTATAGAGCCCAACTTCCAGGAGACTGCGATCTACTTGCGGGTTTATAAACTGGAGGTGATCTACCCCTGTTTTATTGGTGTTCAGGTCAGAGTTGTTTTTAGAGAGAGGAAATATCCCATTTTTGAGGTTAAAGTAAAAGTTCCTGACCTTTTTTTTATAATGAGGAAATGCTGCTAAAACTCCGTTCTTCATTCCACGAAGGGGAGAGGGGGCGGGGCCGGGTGCTCAAAGACAAAAGAAATGGAAAAGGAGATAGCAATCAACTGCAGCCTCCTGCAGCCACCGGAGAGGCAGGGGCTGCAGCCGAGTGCTGCTTCGCAAACAAACGGGGGAAAGTGCTTAGAACCCAGAGAATCCAGCTGAAAAACACGAAGCAGCAACAGCAACTGCACACACACCATCCCAAGCCAGCACAGTAACCAAGTCCCAAAAGCAAGAAAGGACTCAGCAAACACTGCTGCGGCCGGCGTTGCTGCTGCTGACTCGGGGAGCTCAGTGCTCTCTTCCGCACAGCGCCTATCACTATGGCTTATTTTCGGGGTACGGTTTATATTTCTCAAATGCTTAGAAATGCTGCTATGGCTTATTTTATGACTACGCCTTAAAAAGGGGGAAACACGGTACATGTCATGCGTGTGGTGGTGAGCCTTGCTTGGCACAGATTATAATTTTTTAAGCATCCTGGACTTTAGCCACTTCAAGTTCTCCCCACCCTACACCCAAAACAGATGTGTTGAGGAAACAGAACTCATAGCCCAATACTCCACCTCACATGCGCTAGGCATGCTCTGTGCTCAGATATGTGCGCCCAATTTGTTTTTCAGAAACACCGTAACCATTTGTGGCAAGAAAATGTGCAGAGTGACTTACAGGCTACTCAGGTTTAGGATGTCCACGCTGCAATCAGTGTCTTAGAACCGTGTGTTTACTAAAATTTCAATTTCCAGAAAGGCCTGGAAGTACCCTAACCATTTGCTGGTATGGTGAGTCTTCCATGTTTGCAGGAGAGATTGACAAATGCTCCCCCCTCCATCCAGACTTCATTGGTACTACCGTATCAGGGTGGCTTGGATTCTGTGTGCAACCAAATGTCAGCTCCCTAGCTACCAGTTTAACCAGGTGTACACCTGGAGATCCCTGTTTTAGGAGAGAAATGTAAGAAGAGCTCAGGTTTCAGACTTTTCCAACAACTAGAATATCAGAGGCCATGCATGTGCTGAACAACATGGCTCTAAACAAACTGAGGAATTTTTAAAAATACCCCTGTAAGAGAGTGAATCCTCATGTACCTTTATCTCAAAATGCCTGATACTGGGATCACAAAGTTTACCTCCAGGTGAGAGGGATGGCTGGTCAAGATGCATCTTTTTCAACAGGCATTTGGACGAGGGGAGACCTGGCTGCTGATGCTTTTAGAAATTGGTTTTGGTGATTGTTTTGCTTTTAATGGCTTGTGTTCATTTTCTGGATTTTATCAGCTGCTATCTATTTGTTTTTTGCTGTAAACTGCCAAGTGGTCTGTGCAAAGGTTGGTACAGTACATAAATAATGTACCAAATAAGTTCAGTGGGAAGCAGAACCCCACACCTGTGCAAACTTAATTCACTAGCTGGTAAGAGCAGGCTTCCCATCCTGTCAGCTGACTAGGGACAATGAAGCTCCCAGGGCCCCACCTGGGTGAGCTGCTCCTGCCAATTCTGCTGCCTGCTATCCCCTATTCCTCTGCTGTCTTGCTTGGGCTGTGCCTTGGAACTGACCTCAGACTAGCACACTAGCCGTTTTCTCTGGAACTGACATGATTTGTTCACTCATTTGTTACAGAGAGTCAAGACAGTGCTGCTGCCATAAACCTTCTTGTTCTCCCATCTTTCCTAAGAGATCTGGCTATGTATTGTTCCCCCCTCCCCCCCCCATAATGGCCAGCGTGGAATGGCAAAGCGCAACTTGATTCACTTGGTGGAGGACAAGTGGTCAGCAAGACAAGCTGGCAACACAGACAGTGAAGACCCATCTTCACTAACTGCCAGATTGTCCCTTTATATGTCATGCAGTGTAGTCTCTCGTTTTCTCTCACATGCTGGCATCATTCTCTTATTTTTCTTTTATTTAGTATGCAAGTGCAATAACATTTTTTAAAAAAAACTATTTAAAATGTTTCATTTGCCTTTTGCACTAACTTGATAAGTGAGCACACAAACAAACAAAAAATAAATAAATAGAGCTGTTTGGATCTCTGCCATTATATATCCTGCAGCCTGGTCCCTTCTGCCACTACTGTTAAGAAGCCTACGTGAAATCTGTCAATTTCAGTTTCTCTCTGTTTCTCAATTTTCCAATCTTAAGCTCAGTTCCCCACATTTCCACAGCAGTTTCCCTTTTAAGGAAAAAAGTTCCAATGAAAATTAATCAGCACTTTAGTATGAATTTCTCATACTTTACACATTTTTGTATGCAATTTTGCGAAGCAATTTTCCTAGTAACAATTATAATTGTTACCGTATTTATTACCTGCCCTCCCAGGAGCCTCAACATTAAAAGAAAACATTAAAAACAGTTTAAAACAACTTACAATCCCCAAAGGTGAGTTCTAAGAATGCATTTTTAAATATCTCTGTTACTAATATATACATCTTTATGCACACCGTACACCAATATACCGGTATGCATTTTTTTTTGCCCGTTACTTGGCTGGGGCACTGCATTGCAAAACTCAGAGAAGCATGAATTTCAAAGAGTAGCTGGAGTTGCAGTTTGCATATTGCTTCGGAAAGTGAGAATTAGGTAACTTCACCTTTAAATGAGAACTGAATTGAATTTCTCCCCACCCCAACCTGTATTTTTACTGCTATGCTAAATAATATTGCGGAAGCATGGTGGTTGAGCTGAGCTGCTTCCAGCATTGAAGGGCCATGGTACAGAAAGTATATTCGCACCTGACTCAGCTGTGAAAGAGAGGCCAGCACTTGGCTCTCTTTCTCACCTGGGAAGGCAGTGAGAAACTGAACGACAATTTCCGCTTCAGATGTATTCTTAAGCCATGGGTGGATCACCTCTTTTTACTAGGGGTCCTCATTTGCCCTTGGCCAAGCTTCCAGGAGGAGAGCACCCCAAATCTAACAGACAAACTTGCACACAGATAGCCACCCCTCAACTGATTTGTGCAGAGCAGCAAAGGTGGTAAATAATCACCTCCTCACTGCTCACCATATAATTAATCTAATGACCAGGGAGGGAGGAATTTGCATGCGCACCAGGCTGCTGGGCTCTACCCACCCCAAGGGTGTCTCTTCTTAAAACACACACACACACACACACACACCTTTTTGCAGTTGCCAAAATTGGCTAGGTCTTTGGGGGCCAGAAAAGAAAGCCTTTTTTCTTTTTTTCAAGCAACCCATGTCCTAAGGCAAGGGAATGGTGGTTAGCAATGATGGTTTGGGAGGAAATACCTGTACAGCTTCCCAGCCCCATTGCCTGTACTTGGGATTGTGCGTCAGCCTCCACATGTACATGTAACTTTCAACAACTTCAGGGCGCAGAATGTAATAGCGATCGCTGAGTCGGGTGGCCATTGCTTCGGTGCCAAAATCAAAGCGGAATGCTTCTGGGCCCAGCTTGGTTTCTAGCAAAGGATACATTAGACATTCAGAGACGATTAGAACTTTGATGCTTATCACACCTAGGAAGCTGAAGTTGGGAGAATCTCCTAAAATATACATCTGCCATGACTAAGAACCAGAAACGTTTTTTCAGAGCTATGAGAAGCCCTGATAGTTAAAAGCTGAACATGTCGGGTGTGCTTTCAGATTTTACAGGATATGGGGTTGATCCCCAATCCATAGCCCCAGTGGAACTACAGTTATGTAGCTTTTCTTAACAGATTCTGGACAGTCATAATGGAGAGGTCCCAAATGCACACAGCCCTGTGCATAGGCCTCCCTGCTGTATCAGGACCACAAAAAGCTGCCTCATACTGAGTCAACCCATTGCTCCAACTAGCTCACTATTGTCTACTCTGGCTGGCAGCAGCTCTCCAGGGTTTCAGGCAAGAGCTCTTCCCAGCCCTAACTGAAGATGCTGGGATTGAACCTGGGACCATCTGCTTGCAAAACAGATGCTCTCTCACTGAGTTATTATTCTGGGAGTGGTTGGGGCGGGCTTTGCACTGATCTTTAGTGCAGGCTCAGCTTCTACCTGATCGGACGTAAGACTCGTGACAGGTGTTCGTAATTTCTGCAGCTAGGTCCATGTAGTGCTGCTTCTGTTCTTCCCCAGCATGCTCTGCTCCAAGCGCTATCATCCCTCCAGAGAAGCAAGCCAAATGGCCCATTTTGTGGTCCAAGGCGCCACCTCGCCACTCTGCAATGTATGTCAGCCCACCAGCTGATTTCTTCACCAGGTGTTTTTCTATGGCCTAAATTTAACAGCATTAAGAAGAAAATAAATGGGTGTTATTCCCAAGGTAACAAAGGGCTGAGAAACATGCATCCTCCTGAACAGCCGCTATGTTATTTATATACTAAATATATGCAGTTGTATCCAGTGTTAGTCAGAGTCAGAGTAGAAACATTTAAATTAATGCATGTGGCTAACTTAGGTCTGCTAATTTTAATGGGTTTGCTCATTAAAGTAGGACTTAGTTGGATACAATCCTACATACAATCCTATTAAACATAATTAATTAAATGCGGGTGGCACTGTAGGTTAAACCACAGAGCTTGCCAATCAGAAGGTTGGCGGTTCGAATCCCCGCGACGGGGTGAGCTCCCATTGTTCAGTCCCTGCTCCTGCCAACCTAGCAGTTTGAAAGCACATCAAAGTGCAAGTAGATAAATAGGTACCGCTACAGTGGGAAGGTAAACAGCGTTTCCGTGCGCTGCTCTGGTTCGCCAGAAGCGGCTTTGTCATGCTGGCCACATGACCTGGAAGCTGTACGCCGGCTCCCTCAGCCAATAACGCGAGATGAGCACCGCAACCCCAGAGTCATCCATGACTGGACCTAATGGTCAGGGGTTCCTTTACCTCTAATCCTATTAATCACCTTTAAACAACAAAAAATATCCAAAGAAACTTGTGGTACAAACAAAAAAAAATTTTAAATTGTTGCAGACCTGCTCCAGGAATGCACTGAGGTATGTTGGTGATGTCACTGGACACCTTCTGCAGGTGGATTTTCCCTGGTTCAAACTGAACCATTCAGAAAACATGGAAGATTTTTCTTTTTAAAAAATCAGAGCCCACCCTGGGACAGCAGAAATGATGTTTGAAAGCGTCCTCCACACCCAAAAGTTCCCAAAACATGCCTTGGCTTCATCCTGAGGGTGAAAGACAAATGGCCGGCTGGCCTAAGGCTGCCCAGTGACTCCACAGCAGAGGTGAGATTTGACTCTAAGCACCACAGTGTTTAAAGTTATTTGAGACAGCTTGTAACCTACACACCTTCCAGTTTGCTGTGACATTTTCTCAGCTGCAAAAGGAATTAGGCTTACCTCCAGCGCATTGTCATACATGGTTTTGGCTTCGGCATCCTTCTTGTCCGACATCAGCCAAGATTTGATCAGATACTCATAAAAACTGTCCCCAAGGCCGCCGATGGAAACATGATCTGCAGCAGCAAGAAGAATATAGCATTGCCTTGTGAGATTAGGGCTGTCATCCAATGAAAGAAAACTTGATTGGTTAATAGATTAACACGAATATGATTGTTTGATTAAATCTGCACAGGGGTGTAAACAATCACTCTGAAGATAGCATGCTTCCTTGCAGCATATCCTCTTTGGAGACATGCCCACTATGTGTGTGTACAATGCCTCTTCCAATGTAAGAATATCAGAGTCCCAATGAATCAGGCCAAAGGCCCATCTCGTCCAGCATCCTGTTCTCACAGTGGCCAACCAGATGCCCGTGAGAGAAGCAGCAGAAGCTGACCACAACAGCCCTCTGCCCACTTGTGATTTCCAGCAAGTGATAGCCAGAGGCATACTGCCTCCAGCTGCTTTGAGGTGCCCCCCTTTATTATGAAATAAATATACAAGCAGTGAATGTAGTACAAAGCCACCATGGCTAGTAGCCACTGGTAGCATTATCCTCCACGAATTTGCCTAATACTCTTTTGAAGACTTCCAAGTTGATGGCCATTGCTGCTTTTGGTGGGAGCGAATTCCATAGTGTTCGTTTTAAAAGTGTTTTCCTTTTGCTGGCCCCCGATGATGATCCAAGCTATAGGAAAGCACTCTTCTTCTCCCATCCTCAACTTATGTAGCTCCTGGCACCTACCACCCTATCAGAGTTCCTTCCTTCTTGCTTCTTTCCTCTTATTTCCCAGGCTTTAGAAACTACTATATAGTTTCAAAACAACTGGAAGGGGAAGTATTTCATTCAAGAAAAATGCACTGATTTTTATTTTTAAAAAATCCCTGCTTGTATTGGCTTGGGTTATTCTTTAGTCATTGGATTTTTCCACATTAAAGGGGAAAATCAGATTAATAAAAACACGGGGTGGCATTTTGATGCTGACGTCAACATGTTCATGCTGCAAAAAACATGGCTGCATAAGCAGCACCAATTCCACCACCCTCCCCCCCCCAAAAAAAATCTCATTTGGAAACACCCAAAGTATTAACTGTCTCATGGCAGGGGAATTACACATGGTGCAAACACCTCCCTCCCAATGACCTCTGGGGAATTCTGCAACTTCTCCAGCTCCTGAGAATTTCACTTTCAAACATAAGCCTACAAACCTAAGGACTAGAATCTTGCTTTAAAAAATTAAAATCAATTTTTAAAAACCCAGATTCCCAGGAAGCTGAATTTTGCACCCCATACCACTCCCTCCAAAAGACAGCATACACTCAGCCCTGCCTGTTGCTATATACTTCCGCCAGACATTCTGTTCTCCTTACAGGAGGGGCACAAACCGCAGGGGATGAGGAACATGCCATGGCTGCAAGCATTACAGCAGAAAAGCCCATCAATTGACAGAATAGCAAGTTCAGAACCTCCTGGCAGCTGGCGAGGCTGTCTAGATTTTGTAGTTGTGATTCTCTGCCTGGAGTGACATATTAGAGTCCTGTGGAGGTTTCTATAGCCTTAGCAGATTGACAAAGAGGGGAGGTGGACTGAGCAGAGAACCACGATGCCAGGTGTGGAAATGTGTGCAGAATACTGAATTGCAGAGGTTTTCCAAGGCTACCTACTCAGACTAAGCAGCTCTGCAACCTGCTAGCCTGAGGGAAATCTGCCTGGAAAACCGTTGGACAGATTTATAACTTTAAAGTACACTGGGGGTGGTGGTGTTTTTATATCTCAGCTCATAGATTCTTCAGGGCAGCCAAGGATGTGCAAATCACCTTTTTTCCCCCAAAGAAAAGAACAGAATTTATTCCCACTGCTATATATATTCCTAGATGTGAATACATGTATGGTGAGCCTCTCCATCAGTGAGTATTCATGGTTTTCACTTGAAATGCAGGTTACTATGTGGTAGTTTGTCTGTTTTCTTGGCTGGCTTCTTGCATGTTTTGAAGCTTATTGGAAATATCAAAATCCTGTTCTGAAGAGAGACTCACCTCTACAGTTTTTCATTGGTCTCAAGCAGTCAAGCCTGGCAATATACCCTTGCTCCCTAACCTGGCACCCTCCAGAGGTTTTTGATTACAGCTCCTCCCTTAAGCCCTAGCCTGCACAGCTGACTGCCAGGAACATCCGGGGGGGGGGCACTGGATGGAGGAAAGTTGCTGTAGCAAAACGAAGGAACCAGAACGCATTGAATACAAAGGGGAGAGAATGTCCCATAAACACAGGGCTCATCTCAGATTGAAAACAGGAGGGGGGAACATTCTCCACACCAGGGGTCACATGTAGCAGTAGATGAAGGGTGAGGGCGGGCATGGATAAGGCTGGTCATGGGTGCGATTGGGTGGGCCATTTGCACTGTTATCAGTGTCCTTTTCATTCTTAAAATAGGTGGGGGTTGTTGTTGTTGTTGTTTTGGTAGCTCAGGCAGCAACAGAAGGACTAGTGAAACATATGCTGCTTGTGACCTTCCCTGTTTGACCACTGTGCAAAACTCAATGCCGGACTAGATGAGCCTTTGGTCTGATCCATCAGGGACCTCCTCATACTTTATCCTAAATCTACTGCTCATCAATTTTATTTGATGCCCCAGAGTTCTCTTATTATAAGAAAGGGGCAGGGCCACTGCATATATCTATACATGTATATATAAAAATGTAAAGGGTCCATGTTTGGGACTTTCCACTTTTCTCGGAAACTGCTTGACCGATTGCGTTCAAATTTGGACACAGCGTCCAGGACCAATACGCGAGTGCCAACATAACCTTAGATTCCACATGTGCCAAACCTTTGGCAGGTAAAAACAGAATTTTCTTTTTAAAAATAGCGCCCTCCACTGGATATCAAAGGAACATACACCTCACCTGCTGCCATTGGCTGCATACTATCAGTGGCATCACAACAGAACATTCCAACCAACTAAATATGGGCCTTTAACAGAAAACAACACCAATGCGGGGGAACTGGCCAGGCTGCAGGGGTTTGCGAGGGGGACAGGGTGGGGCCAATCACAGGGATGAGCCAGGGGGTGGGGGGAGGGGGGATAGGTCATGAGTCAGGACAGGGTGTGGCCAGTCACAGGGGTGAGCCAGGGGGTGGGGTGGGGAGGTGACAGAATAGGTCATAGGTTGGGACAGAATTGGGGGAGTCACAGGGATGAACGGGTGGGGGGAAGGGAACAGAATAGGTCATGAGTCGGGACAGGGGGGGGAGTCACAGGGATGAGCCGGGGGTGGGGAGGAGGGGGGCAGAATAGGTTATGGGTCGGAACCGGGTGGGGGCAGTCACAAGGATGAGCCACAGCAACGCGTGGCTGGGACAGCTAGTACTTTATAAACTATCTTGTCCCTCATATTATTATCCCCCACCCCGGACTGGTCTTTCCTGCCCCATTGCAATGTTTTAGCTTAGGGAAGTGCTTTTGCCCTCTGACAATCACAGGGGAGAACAGTCCTAGGATCCTGGATCCCTTGGACCTGGGAGAACTGTGAGGTACTGGTGACCTACAACTCCCATAATCCCCTGACTTCTGACCATGCCAATAGGATCTGGAGTCCACCATCACATGGACGGCCAGAGATTTCCCATCCCTGTTTGATAGGAGTCTTTCAGCCTATGCTTGCAACCGCAGCAGGTGGCTGCTGAAGAAAGAGAAGAGGAACATCCCAAGGGTTAATAAGGTTGGTGCGTTGTGGAGGTCACTTGTCCAAGGCTGCCCACCCCGCCTCTTATTCTAGTTCGCCTTATGTGGTCCCGGATGTTAAGAGATACTTGGCAGGGATCAGGGCTCTGGGTGTGAGCGATGACTCTCTTGCATCTGTTCAGGAGAATTGCTTTGACTGAAGCACCCTGCATAATGAGCTCCTTGATTAGCATCAGTGAGGATTTTAATTTGGCGGCTAATGTTTCCTTGGCGTGATGCTCTTGCCCTAGTGAGAGGCCCTAGAAAGTCTGCCACACATCAGCAAGCATTTCTCTGGCTCACCCGAGGGACTCTTGAAATACTCACGTTGTACCCAGTTCCCAGTTACTGGACTGAGGAAATTAGGGTAAAGTCCCTGTGGCTTCTCAATTCTGTTCAGGACTTTGCGGATGTTCATCACCTACAAGCAAAAAAGAAAGCAGAAGAGATAAGCTTCTTTCTTTTTTCCAATTCACATGTGGGTTTTTTTTTAAAACGACAACAACCCATAAACAAACTACCCACCCAACCAAACTGCCAAGCAGCACCAGCTTCAATCAGTTCTGTGCACATCTTGTTGTCCTTTGGGAAAGCAAACACTGTCCTTCATTTCCAAATCTGCAGTCTTCAAGAGAAGACCTTCCTATAGGAACACAAGATAAGGTATCAGGGCATGCTCTGAAAAGCCTGAAGGCATGTGATGAAGCTTCCTATGTGGGCTGGAGGCTAATCAGTCCTTTGATGGGAGACTGGGCTAGAACTCCACGGGAGTTTCAAGAAAGAACATGTGCAGGATATGAATACATTGGGTAGAATTCTAATTTTCAGACATGCATTAACTCTTCCCAGCTGTGAATCACCCACTCAACACTAGTTAGGCTTGTGGGGTAAGCAATGGAAGCTTTCTCTCACCTTTAATTACTGCTGAGGAGGGGAGTCAGTAGGCCAGGCATTGTTCTGTGGGTCTGCTGCTCCACATAGGAAGCTACCTTATACTGTATTCAGTCAGACCACTAGTAAAGATTGGTACATTTACTAAGGAAGTGAGGTGATTTGGTGAGTGTTATGTCAACCTCCCTCCACAAGGGCACTCATGTTTGGGAAAGGGCTCCCTTTCTCGTGTCTCAGGCCTTGCAGTGGGTTACTCCTAAAGAATATAAACCTAGTGTTGCCAGGTAAGGTCAAAGTCATCTACCTCAGCTTGCTGCTTCTAACAGTAATCAGCCGAATGTCTTTGGCAGATTCAAGAGCACAAGGACATTCCCTTTTGTCTGTCCCCAGTATCAGTATTCTGAGGAATACTGTCCGAGAAGTACACGTCCTGGGACATGTGGCTACAATTGACACTGCTTGCCAGAAAATCTCACCCATTCACTTTCCTACCATTGCTTCGGATTCACCAGGGGCCAAAGGCACCAGGCTGACAACTAAAGGCCTGTAAGCAAGAAAGAATGAAGAAATAGATGCAGCTTCCTATAAGTTTCCTGATAAGGGAAAATCAAATCTGTTGCCGAGCAACTGCAGCCTGTGGCCTAGCAACTTCCCATGCATTCCTTCCTGTTTCCCCTTTGTCAAAAGACCTTTGGCTGGCTGGGACATCTCTTGTCTTAGGTAGTTGGAAAAGCCAAGCCAATGGCGTCTGGTGGGCCAAACAGCAGCCAGATCTGGCTTGAAGGCTGCCAATAACTGGTTCTATGGTACACAAAGGGCAATGGCCAAGGGTGTTGGCATTTCATCACAATAAATATTCCTGATAATTCAAAATTTAATAGCTGTTTGGCAGTGAGAAATTCAGGCAGGTATGTGAGTTCCACTACTTTCAATGTGGACAGTTTTTACAGGGGACGTTTCTGACCGCCTGTGTCTCACATCTATATACAGTATATAAAAATGTAAAAAGGGCATGTGGGTATGTTTCCACTTTTCACCGAAACCGCTTGACCGATAGCATTCAAATTTGCACACAACGTCCCATGCTACTGTGAGAGGAAGCATATACCGTTTGCGTAGACAGATGTCACACCTGCACAACGTAAACACCCCCAAACCCCGTGTTTCAGAACACACAACTCATCCAAAAGTGTATGCTGGGGAAAAGAAGCCAGAAGAGGTTGCAAAAAAGCACCCTCTAGCGGCGGCTACACTGGTACTACAGCTAGAAAACCTTCGCCCTCTAGCGGCGGTTACACTGGTACTGCAGCTAGAAAACCTTCCCTCTCCACAGCACCACAAGCTCACCTTATCAGACTAGGCCAGGCATCCCCAAACTGCAGCCCTCCAGATGTTTTGGCCTACAACTCTCATGATCCCTAGCTAACAGGACCAGTGGTCGGGGAATATGGGAATTGTAGTCCAAAACATCTGGAGGGCCGAAGTTTGGGGATGCCTGGACTAGGCCCAATGGAAGTGGGGACTCACCTCGGTGAGGGTGGGGGGGAGGAGGGGGGATACATCATGGATCAGGACAGGGTGTGGGGAATCACAGGGATGAGCCGGGGATGGGGGGGGGACGAGGGGACGAGATAGCTCAGGCACCCCCAAACTTCGACCTTCCAGATGTTTTGGACTACAATTCCCATCTTCCACGACCACTGGTCCTGTTAGCTAGGGATCATGGGAGTTGTAGGCCAAAACATCTGGAGGGCCGCAGTTTGGGGATGCCTGGGATAGCTCATGGGTCGGGACACGGTGGGGCCACTCACAGGGATGACCCAGGGGGTGGGGGGGAGGAGGGGACGGGATACATCATGGATCGGGACAGGGTGGGGGGAAACACAGGGATGAGCCACAGCAACGCGTGGCAGGGCCAGCTAGTATTTTATAAAATCTAGCTAAAGTGGTCCTATGCAGACACAATATTTAATCATAGTTTCTTTTAATCTTCCATAGTTGTGGTAAATCCCATCACTTAACTGTGATGGAGGACTGGTTTACGAACTAGAAAGTGAAACCAGAGTTTAAAACTGTGTTTGCAAACTATGGGTTGCACTGTCCTCTTTTTTAAATATTATATCTACACTGAACAAACCATGGTTAAGGCAGCTTCCCCTGCAATCCAGTTCAGGGTTAAGCAACAAACAGGGGTTAGCAATAACTAGGATTGAGTATGAAGTCTGCCTCAGGTGCTTTTAACTAACTAAAAAAGTTGGTTCCAGCCACATAATCACAACTGTTATCCTGTTAACCACCCTGAGACCTGTGGGTATAGGGCAGAATATACATTTAATAAACATCATCATCATCATACTGCTTAATCCAACATCATCATCATCACCATCATCATCATACTGGTGCAGCCGAAGAACCTGGCATGTTAATGATGTGTCCATAACAAACAGGGACAGGCAGTGCCCTATTAAAGTGCCCAGGCGGCCTTGGCTGTGCGCTAATGAGCTGATCAGCTTTTCAGAAGCCCATTTCCCTCTAGATGGCTGTCTGCAACTGGTTCCTCCTGTGCGCTTTTGTTTTCTCACGCAGCTTTAGCTTTAATCTACTGCATGTTCAAAGCAGGCGAATCCATTAAACAAGCCGGTTCTCACACTTATTGATTGGCTGGGCTTAATAGCACAATGGAGATTCAGTCGGCCTCTTGGAAAAGCATTAAGAACCTCCCCCCTCCCCCAAACCCAGAGCTCTCACCATACACCATAGGATGTCTTATGAACAAGACATATCCCTAGGTTAATCATAGAGTTGGAAGGGATGCTGACGATACTCTAGTCCACCCCCTGCAATGCGTTATCAGCACCACACACTAACCAACTGAGCTATCCAGGTTTAAAGCAGAGTTTGCAAACAATGGGTTGCATTGTCCCGTGTTTAAAATATTACACCTACACTGAACAAACCATGGCTAAGGCAGTGGCCCTTACCCTCTCACCGGGGCGTTTCTACTCTTCCTTTCCAATTTTGCCTTTCCCACCCTACTAGGTTTCCTTTCTCTGATCTTCCTTCTCTGCTCATGTCCTTTCTCATTCACTCCGTCCTTCGGTAAACTTCATCACTCTTATGCAATGGGCCTTTCTGCTGCCCTGCTCTGTTCAGGCCTTATCTTCTCCATTCCGATTCCGTGGCTTCCCTGTTTCACATTCATCTCCTGCTACTCTTGTGTCTCTTGCTTCTCTGCTGCCCCTGCCCTTTTGCATCTTGCCTTCCTATTATCCATTCTGGGAACGGGCTGATTGTTCACAAGGTGTCTTGCTGAAACAGCAGGGAGAACTTATCAGAGCGGTTTCTCCCAGGGTGGAACCCTGGGTTGATCTACTCCTGCTGGATTTGAGGGGTGGGTTCTGATTCTAATTGGAGCAGTTTGCCTCCTTCAGAGTGAGCTATTCCAGGGATGCTGAGCTGGGAGGAAGCAAGGGAGGAAAGGAAGGTTCCCAGCAGCACATCTAGTTCTTCGTTCTCTCACACACAATGAACAACAGCACGGAATAAAACCTCAAGGTAAAAAACCAACGCTAATACAATTATTAGCTGAAAGCGGCTCCAGAGGAGCTCCTTGAGCTGCTGAAGGAGGAAATTGCATAATCACAAAATAGTGTGCACCTAGAGGGGGGCATAAACCTGTCTTAGTATTAACGCATCTCTCTCATCAACAGATACTTTGGCAGGCCTAAGAAGTTGGGGCGGGGGCAGTACATGGGCTTAAGCACACAACCCTCCTTTGGACATGGCCAACAGCACTAAGCTGCTTTTTAGAAAGAACCATAAAAGAATCAGGATTTTTCTTTAAAAAAAACTCTGCTTTCCCAAACTGGGTCTTCTAAGGGCTTCTCAGGCTTTCTATCCACAGTGTCCTCATTACGTCGGTCAGGACAGCACATTCAGGATTGCCTTATTTTACTGACAGACAGTCAAAAAGGTGCCCCAGTACAATTGCTAGAGTTAGCCAAGGCGCTTAACCCTGATGACTCGCTGGGTATTGGCTCTGGGGCTGGAGGGAGAGTGCTGACAGCAACTGCTCCTGGAGATCCATCCAGCTCATCAGAGACTGACGCAACCTGGCGGGCAGAGCCAGGCAGCTGCAGGCTTGAGTCTGAGTCACCAAAGAGGCAATGGGCAGGTTTGTGTAGCACCACAAGCTCACCTTATCAGACTAGGCCAGGCATCCCCAAACTGCGTCCCTCCAGATGTTTTGGCCTACAACTCCCATGATCCCTAGCTAACAGGACCAGTGGTCAGGGATGATGGGAATTGTAGTCCAAAACATCTGGAGGGCCAAAGTTTGGGGGTGCCTGCAGCAAGAGGTTCCTGCTCCTCAGGAGCTCCTCAGCCAGATGGATGGGGTATAAATAAATAAATTATTATTATTATTATTATTATTATTATTATTATTATTATTATTATTACAAGCTACAATTACATCTAGGGAGGAGGAACGTACCAGTGAATGTGTAAGGAATGTACTTGCCTTTTCAGTATAAACAGGATTTCCGGACAACTCTGAGAGGTGCACAAATTCTAAGTGGAGGCTGCCAAATTCTGCTAAAATGCTGCTTCCTGCGGACGCCCATCCCCAGCTCCAGCTCATCCCACTGCAGGGGCAGAAAAGAAAGCATTAAATTGCTAATCACAGAAAGCAGACTCCCAGAGGCAGCCCCCCTGCAAAGCTGGCACAGTTTATTCACTGCAAGGTCTATCTGTAGGTCAGTGGCTTTCAAACAGTGTTATTGGTAATGCTGCGATTCCTCAGAGATTTAACGGGGTGCCTCAAAAAAAAAAAAAGGTCAGTGGCCCCCATCACTACCAATACTCCACTTCTACAGTGCCCCAGAGTGTGTTCAATGTGTTCTGAAGTGCACTACCCAGAGAACAGCCTTGCCGTACAGAAGAGATGGGGAACCTGCTGCTCTGCTCAAACTCCCATCAACCTCAGCCAGCACAGCCCATGCCCAGATATGATGGGAGTTGTAGTCCAGCAACATCTGGAGGGCCACAGCCCTCCCTTACAGCCTTCACCAGGCCTGAGTCACTGACCGTTTGTCCCAGAATCATCTGCAAGGACTGACAAGTGTGCAGGAGTTTCTCAGCAGACAAATTCACCGAGAAAGGGCCACAGCTCAACCACAGAGAACATGCTTTGCATGCTAAAGACCCCAAGCTCATCTCCAGTTAAAAAGACCCCCCAGGTAGCAGGTGATTCTCCATTAGACAGATGCCTCTGTCTAAGCCCCTAAAGGAACCACTGCTAGTCAGAGTAAACAATAAAGGACTACATGGTCACTGCCAGAAGGAAGCTTCCAATGTACGTGGAACAGATGTGGAAAGGACTCCTTGCAGCTGTTCGAAAACTGTGAACCTAGATGTAGGGGTGGAATACCTCAGGCCCAGGGGCCAAAGGCAGCCCCCTCTCTGGGCCTCTGCAGTCTCCCAGGCTACACATCCTCCCCAATCACACCTCCTACTTGTTAGGATTCATTCCCCATCTGCAGTCATAGGGTTATTGTGCATCATATGACTGTATGTGTTTTCATTCCCACAGAGTGGAAGTGACGTAGGCGGGTTTATCTTGCTGTACTACATGGGACTGTTGTCCTCTTTTGTTCTTTCTCTTTACAGTGGTGCCTCGCTTAACGAATGCCCTGCTTAACGAAATTTCCGCTTAACGAAAGGATTTTTCAAGCGGAGGTTGCCTCGCTAGATGAATTCGTTTTATGAAAAATTTGTCTAGCAAATCGCGGTTTCCCATAGGAATGCATTGAAATTCAATTAATGTGTTCCTATGGGCAAAAAAAAAAAATTCAAAAAAAAATTCAATGCATTCCTATGGGATTCGCTAAACGAATTTTTCGTTATAAGAAAAGACCCGTGGAATGAATTAAATTCATCTAGCGAGGCACCACTGTACTGGCTGTGATGCCAGAGAGAGCGAGCCATGATGTAGAGCTCCCAGTTTGTTTATATGTAAATAAAGCAGTTTAGCCTTATTTACTGACTTGTGTGTTGTTCATCACGTTTGTGAGAGCAATCGCATATTTGGCCTGTGGGACCAGTCTAACAGCTGGCCCCCGGGACGGCCGAATTATTGACACTATTGGCCCTGCTTTTCGCCGTCCTCAAAGTGTTTTTGCCTGGCTGGAATGTATCTTGTGAACTCAGAAAATGACTCTTGCCTGCCTCAAGGGCAGATAGAGAGGAGTGGGTGAATGTGAAGAAACTAGGCTCCTGTACAGAATGCAATTTGCACATTAGTTACCCTTCCCACTTTGCCTTGAATGCCACCCACCAATGGCAAATGGCCCCCAGCAGGTTGCACAGAAGGGAATGCGGCCCCCAGGACACACCCTGGACATAGACCATGACTTAACAGATGTGGCTGGTAAGATCCATTTTCTTCTTCCATACAAGCAAACTGAAAACACTGGAACATGCCCTTCAGTGTCTGAGAAGGAGCAAATGCAACGATTTTTTTAAAAAAATCAAGTCTTTTCACCTTGTCCCAGAAGTTCTGCTTTTCTTAAATAGGCTTTTAAAGACTTTGATCATTTTTCACCTTCAAACAACTATACTATGGCTATCTTTCCCTGATCTTTTTGCTGCAATTAAAATTGGTATGTTTGTGGCTTCTTGGTTATTGCCATTAATTTGTATTGTGCATGTTGTGAGTTTTGTCCTAAAGATCTGGAAGGCACCAAGTTGGATAAGACTGTACTAGTGAGCGAGTTCTCAGACAAGGTTAGCAAGCTGTATTTGGCCTGAATGTCACAGGCTGTGTGAGCCTGAGAACAGTGTACATTTTCCCACATTCACACAGAATGCAAACAACACCATGGGCAGCACCAGCCATTGGTAACTGGGATAATCCAGAGCACAAAACCAAAAGCCTGAAGCAACCAAAGTGCTGCTTCTGGTCTTAAACCAGAAATAACACATGCAGCCCCAGTCCTTGAGAACACTGTAGAGAGCCACTACAATGTTAAGAACTTGCTCACCAAAGGCAGAAAGTTTCTCACTTATCTGCTTCAATCTCACAACACAACATTCTTGATTACAGTCTTTCTTTTTCTTTTTAATAATCTCTGCCTCCTGCACAGCGACCCATATCTTTCAGGGTTTGATCTGAAAATAGCCTCTGCAGATGCTGGTTTGGGAGAATTTCAGTAGTTTTCATTTCAGGAGAGATGCAGGCCTGATTTTGCAATCTCTTGAATAGCATGATCATGGGTGGCAGATTGCTGTGCAATGCTCCCTTCTCTTGATTTTGTTTGTTTGTTTTTTAATTAAAAAAAAAGGGATGAGTTAATATTGCTCCAACTGGGGGGAGACAGCAGATGGCGCTGAAAGGCCTGTGCAGCAGGCACTAGGATCGCTGGTTCAAGGTTTATAGACAATTGGTGAGATGTCAACCATACATTCAAAGCATACTCAACTCATATTTAAAGCACATAACCTGCCCCCCCCAATCCTGGGAACTGTAGTTTCCCCCTCACATAGCTACAATTACCAGCACTCTTAACCAACTACAGTTCCCAGGATTCTCTGGGGAAAGTCATGTGCTTTAAATGTGCATTGAGTGTAAATGTACAGTGTGGATTTGCCTTGTGTTTAGAGAATAGGATGGGTGTGTGGCAAGATATTTTCCACGGACAGTTACACCTCCAACAGAAGTTGAACCCAAACTACCTTCAAAAGGCATTATGAAATTAGACAGATTCACAAAGGATGGATCTGTCAACAACTATTAGCTGAAGGAGATGTCTATGTTCAGAGGCAGCTACCTCTGAATACCAGTTGCTGGGAGGCAAAAGAATGGGGAAGTTATGTTGCTTTCATCCTCTGTGCATGGGTGTCTCAGAGGAATCTCATTGGCCTGCTTCTGGGTTTCCCATGGAGGCACCTGGTTGGCCACTGTGAGAACAGGATGCTGGAGTTAGATAGGCCTTTGGCCTGATCCTGCAGGCTCTTCTTATGTCCTTATGTGTATATGTGTAGTGTCATGGCTGTAAGCTTGAGGGCAAGGTCTGCATCTTTTAATTTTGCTTTATATATGCTGCCTGGTTACTGTACATACTTGAGAAAAATAAAAAATCATTAAACACATAAACGTTGGGTTCAACATTTTTGTTATTTTTAAAGCATTTTGGATGGTGGTTGCCTAGCAATTCATCCTCTGTACTACTGTCACTAAAGCAAGATTAATAGGGTCAAGTTATAAGAATTTTTTTGGGGTCATAAATCCAGGTTTGTTTGCCTCTAGCAACAGGCATAAGATACGTGCCAGGGGCTGCAATAATGCTAAACTTACTTACTTGGAAATAAGCCCCACTGAACTCAGTGGGACTTTACTTCTCCACAGGCACAAGTTCTGCTTCAAGTTGCAGAAAACTGAAAGGGGGTTTGGAGAGAGGACAGAAAACCTGTATGGCCTTTTGCTTCTTCTTGATTAACAGGGGCAGGGTCTGTGCAGATTTCTTCCTTCCTTCCCAGTCAGATGTTTTTGATAATCGTCACCACCATGCCCTTTTCTCTCACCCCTTTGGGATTATGTTCTCATTATGTTCTCATTCAGCTCCCCTGCCCCCTCCATACCCTCCCATCGCAGCACACTGCTCTTTCAGAGTCCGTAAAGCCTCAAGAAACCTCCAAACATTTTCATTTGTTCAGTGTTAGCCAAGGTTGCCGGTGAGACGTCTGGAGGATTCTAGCCCATCAGTATCATTTTCTCAAGTGCCACACATTTGGGGCAAAAAGCCTAGCTGGTGATATAGAGTTTAGTGGAAAGGGACAGAG
Organism: Zootoca vivipara; assembly: GCF_965207765.1. Classification (NCBI taxonomy): domain Eukaryota; kingdom Metazoa; phylum Chordata; class Lepidosauria; order Squamata; family Lacertidae; genus Zootoca; species Zootoca vivipara. The sequence goes on along the minus strand of NC_142589.1, from coordinate 60,624,767 downwards.
GGGAAGCGCGACTTTCTTCAGAGCAGAAGCATCAATGCCATGTACTGGAGTGACCGGGCAATTGACAGGCCCCCATTGCTCTGGCAAGGCTTTCAAATGTGTTTGTGACAAATTAGCATGGAGAAAGTTTGAAAATGGGGAAAATAACCAAGCAGAGGCTAGGTACCGTACTTCTTTTTCTCTGATGCGGGTTTCTCTTTCACACTAGCAATTTAAATCATAACACTTCATTGCAGGATTGTTTGCATTTCTAATCAGGTTACATTACAGCTGCCTGAATAACTTTTGTGAAAGCCTAGTGTCGAACCTGTGCAGTCGTAAGTAAGCAGCACTGAGTTAAACAAAGTTTACTTCCTGGAATTTATGCATAGGATTGCTGTCATCGCTAATCCTAATATACTGGGCATTCTGTTATGTAGTGCTGTTGTATGTGCTGTATTTTTAGTGGTATACACACACAAAGAGCAGCACCACATAGCATAAGACCCCATTTGTTTGTTTGTTTGTTTGCTTGCTTGTTTGTGTGTGTGTGTGTGTGTGTGGAGAGAGAGAGAGAGAGAGAGAGAGAGAGAGAGAGTGTGTGTGTGTGTGTGTGTGTGTGTGTGAGAGAGAGAGAGAGAGAGAGAGAGAGAGAGAGAGAGAGAGAGAGAGAGAGATTAGCTATGGGGGCTATCGAGATGAGCTTCTGCACTTCAAAATTCACCTCAATGCTGATTCAGCCGGATTAAAAAGAAATAGAAAAAAACAGACAGGACTTCATAAGAACAGCATCCTGAACCAGACTGTAACCCATTGCAGAACAGGCACAGTGTGAGAAAAAAACCACAACCACGTCCTGTACAGAGTTAGGCCACTGGGTTCATCTGCAACTCCCTCTCGGCTACAGCTCTCCAAGACCTTACACCTGAGAGCTTTTCAATAGGTGAGACTAGTTTCACAAGGTGAAGAAAATCCTGGCGTGCCTAGAGGTGTTTATGTGGCTGAAGAATTATAGAAAGATCTTACAACTTGAAAGACTGAACTAAAGTGGCGGGGGGGACCCGGCCAGATGGGCGGGGGTATAAATAATAATAATAATAATAATAATAATAAATAAATAAATAAATAAATAAATAAAATTACGATAAAAGTGTGCAAAGGCCTTGATGTAAGATGATGCCTTCTGTCACACAAAAAATAGAGGGGCTGTGGTTAACTTTCCCCACCTCTGCAAGCAATCCAGGAATATGATATGGTTTATGCCACTGAATCAGTTATTTCTTCTGACCTGCTTCTCTTCTTATTCCCCCTGTCCTCCCAATCATTAGATCACATTTTCAAAAAGTTGCTTCTGTCTGCCACCATGAGAGACAGAAACTGACTTTGAAAGCGGAGACTCTCAGATTGGGTTGTCCCTAAGCCTCAAGGCACCTTTCGCACATACTGTACATAAATTTACTGTGATATTTACCATGTTGCATTTTATACATATGATAAATAAAGAGGCAGGGTAACAAACAAAGAAAAATCCAGCTTTTCTTGAAACGTTCCATCAGCAGTCCCAAAATAGCCAATGCCCTTTGGCAGCTGTGCTCAGAGCAGCTGGCCATTGTGATGCAGTTCTTGTGGGGAGGGAGGAGGGGGGGCAGATGATCCCAGCAGCTGTTGGTCTTTTGGCCAGAGGCTGTGCCCTGGCTGTACCCTTGTCCGTGGGGTTCAGGCTCCATTCTTCAAAAAGCCTATGCATCACTATGCAGCACCAGAGTGGTAGGATGCCTGCCCACTCTTCGTTTTAGAAGATGCCATCCCCCACACCCAGGCATAGTTCCTCTACCTGTCTTAGGGTGAAACTCTCAGTCAGCTGCTGTATGTGGGTGCAAGGGAATGAGGAAGCCTCCTTAAACAAGCCGGACTCTATCTGAGGGTGGGCATGCTGGCCAGGGCAGGGGTGGGGGGTGGGGAGTGAGCTCTACCTGAAAGCTATTTCATTGGATCATAGAATTGTGGAGTTGGAAGGGACAATGGGGGTCATCTAGTCCAACCCCTTGAAATGCAGGAATCTTTCACCCAACATGGGGCTTGAACCCACAACCCTGGGATTAAGAGTCTTGTGCTCTACCAACTGAGCTATCCATTGTGAGGGAACTACAGGGATGTCAGCAATGCTTTGAAAGCGAGATCTGGTGTGGAGAAAGTGGAGAGGGAGGGTTTTCTTTCCTCTACCCAGCCCCTAACTCTAGGACATAAAAAGATGGAGCTGAGAGGAGGTATGTCTCATGCGTATACAACCAAATATTTGAAGCAGCAAATGCTTCAGTTTAGGCCAGTTCAGGTTTGCCTAGGGCATGGGTATAAAACTTTTTTCCAGCCTGAGGGCCACATTCCTTTCTGAGCAACCTTCCAGGGGCCACATGCCAATGGTGGGTGGGGCTAGAGGCAGCAGTGGGCACAGCAAATAATGTAAATATTGCCTTTGAACAGTAGGCTAGTTTCTGCAAACACATTCCTCTCTCTATCCTCCACATAGAAGAGCAAAGGCATATTCCAGCCAGACAAAAACACCTGGGGTGTTAAGCAGGGCCAGTGAGGGGTGTGGCCTGGGGAGTAGAGGCATGGCCCAGTTAGCATGCCCAGTGATCAGGGACAATGGGAGAAGTAGTCCAAAACATCTGGACGGCAACATGTTGGCACTAGGGGAAGCCTACCACCATCATGCTCTGCTTGTGAGCTTCCCAGTGGTACCTGGCCGCTGGAAATGGAATGCTGGACTTTTAGCCTACCCTCTAGCTGGGCTTGCCTGCTCTTGTACCAGATGCAGCACCTGCATTTATTGAAGACATCAGATTAACAATATGTGCCTTGCCTGCCCAGGTTTATGACTCCTCGTGGGATGCCCGTAGGTGTGCTAAAGGCTGGCAGAAGTTTCTCTCCAAGTTCTAGGGCTTTGCTTTTGAAGACCTGTTTGAAAGAGAGAGAAAGAGAAGAAGGACACAGTGAGAAAGCAGATAAGGAAAATAAGAACTGTGCAGGAATGCAAATTGTGTTGGGTTTCCAAATAGAAGTCTCCATATGTTTAGTTTGTAAGAGGCACTTCACAAAGAGGGAGGCTGGGGTTTCAATCCACACAGACTTTATTTTTTCTGCCAGGATCAAATGCAATGTGTTTGTGTGCACTGGCCACAGGGCCCCCCCCAATGCAAATGTAATGAACTATTTGAACCGTCAGCTGGGGCATCAGGTTGGAGATGGCAGCTTCACACCAACCCCAAATCCCTCCAAAGCAAACCAGGACGCAGATGAATTCATGATCTGAAACAGCAGCCCTAATGCAAAGGGAGATGAAGTGACTGCACCTGAACCAGTCACCTGTGAATGACTCGAGGAGGTGAGGAAAGATTCACCCTGGAAATTGATCTTCTACAGCTAGAGACAGGCAACATTTTTGCAGAGCATTTAGGATGATAGGAAAGAGGCACTGTTGTCTATAAGGTGCACACTCAGCCCACTACAAACCCTGGTAAGCCTGCAAAGCTCTCTTTGACCAGATGCAATAGCATACAAAAGAAATGGGTGTAAACACCACTGATAAGGATGCCTCTTTCATACCACCTTTATACCACCTTTCATACCAATACAGCAGCCTTTAAACCTGTTGCCAGTCAGGAGTTGCCAGTTTAGGATACTAAGCAATAATCTATGAAATGACCCACTTTGGACATTTTTAGCAAGAAGGGCTTTGGCCAAGAATGTGTGATGTACATTCACTTAAACAATGAGGGGTCATGAGAGCTGAGAAGACCTCAGCTCGTCTGCAGTCTTGGGACTCAGCACAAGTAAGTCGTATGCAATAAGATGCCTACTCACTATCAGACTCCGCATTTGCATTCTCCCCATTTCTGCCTCCCCTCCCACCATCCATGTAATTTACAGGCGAGCCCTGTGTTATCTGAGGAAATGGAAAATGAAGAGGATTACGTGAATGCGTCCCTACATCTGGCATGAAAAACGTGGCATCTCCTCGTGTGGCACAGCTCATCTCTCCCCCCCCCCCTCCCCACAAGCCATTGCTCCTTTAACCAGCTGAGTAAAGACTAACCAGTAAGTCAAAGGTTTCAGCTTCAAATCCTGCCACCTGATCTACTGCCAACTCACTCGGAGAAGCTGGCTTATGGCTTTTCTCCACATATTCTTATGCTAATGCCTTGGCAGGCATGCCTTCACTCTGCTGTAAGAAGTGTTATCGTTGTTTTTTTGGTTGGAAGGGTGGGTGGAGCAGGATGGGCACTGCATGACTGAGATGTTCACGCCAAGAGACAAAAATGATTTCAGGAAACTGAAACCTCAAGGGGTCTGAAACTTGAAGCACAACCACAACAGCTCCTAATACAGTGTCAATATACAGCCTTTTTGCTCACAGTTAATTACTACACAATGAACACCAGGATCTAGAACTTCAAGTCCATCGTTAATGTCTTCCTCATTTCTTTTTTAACTTTTTACTGTCTGTTCTAGTTCATTTCCAAGGTTGTTGTTTTTTTAACTTGGCAAATTAAGTCTCCCCAATCTGGGCCTGCCAATTCTTTTGAGGAACAATTACTACCAGTGCTCAATAGATTAGTCACAACAACAGGAAACTTATTAAGTTGCTTAGAGGATCGTGCACAAGCTTTTTTCTTCAAGCCGCCCTATGTGAGTCTAAGCTGCAACTGATGGAAATCCCCTGCAGCATAAAGTCCACGCTGTTTCCTTATATATTTGGGGGCCTTTCATTTAGATGGCAAAGATCAGGTCCAGGAAGAGAGAAGAGGTGGAAAGAAGAATGACCTGGATGTACCTAAGCCAGGCATGTCACAGAATTTCATCAGAAATGGAAGAGAGAGTGGAAACTGCCACAAATTACATACTTGAAAGAGGTAGGGCAACCTTCGTCAACCAGGTGTCAAGGGGAGTTGCAGTTGAAAAGATTAAGAAGACATCAGGTTGGCGTAGGCTGAGCTACTAAAATAAACAGCTCCACAACTCAAAATACACTAGGATTATTATTTTTTAAGTAGCAAAATGCTAAAACATTTGCACACAACTCCTTCCATTTTTGGATCTGGATTCGTTTAACTCTCTTGCTCAGATATGCAAAGCCACCAGCTGGATCTGTGGACAGGGAGCTTACTGAATGCTCCAGCCTCTGCCTTGGGCATTTTGCGCAATCCCTCCATGCCCACCATCAGAAATATATGATGCGAACAGCCTTTGCTTGTACTTGGGAGCAGCGGGAAAACAAGGAGAAAGCGTACTGCAGTGGAATTTTATCGCTCAGCAAAATTCATTTTGGCAAGGGAGATTAATCTTTGTTGAGGCTGGAGGCTGCATCACCTTTGGAAAACAGATGGCATTCACTCAAAAGGGAAGAAACATCTTTGGAGGGACACACCACAGGCTGCGGGGGTATCACTAAGGCCTTCTCTTCCCCCTGCCCTAGGTTCATACCTTGCCCATTCAAAGCCTGTCAGTTAAAAGCAACTTCCTCTCCAAACCAGATCTGGGACTTTGGGTCATCAGGGATGGCCCAGGTTCTCAGAGCTTGAATAGGCAGCATGATTCCCTCCAGATCTGTATGCAAATACATATTTTCAAGGTGTGAAGATTAAGGTTTGGGGCAGGGAACCAGGAAAGGAGAGATAGCATCATTCGTTCTGTTTCTGTAGAATAGGGTGAGCTGTAGCTTAGTGACAGAGCACCAGCCTTGCATGCAGAAGGTCCCAGGTTCAATCCCATCTCCAGGTAGGGATGGGGGAGAACACTGTCTGGAATCCTAGAGAGGTTCTGCCAGTCAGTGTAGACACTGCTGAGCTAGAAGGACCAGTGGCCTGACTCAGTATAAGGCACCTTCCTATATTCCTGAGGGAAACCAAAGCCCTACCTCCTGATCCTTGGAAATCTCACAGACAGAGGAGTCCCTCTCTGGCTTATGCCGCATCACCAGATGTTGCTCACACACCTGCAAGACTACATTTGCAATCATACAGGCCGGAACCCCTCTCAAATGAAAGCTGGAATTTTCAAGGTACCAAATCCTGTCCTCGGCAGTGAATTATTGTACCTTTTCTGTCCTTGCATAGCATCAGTCGGGGTGTCTGTGCTTTTTGCAAGTACAAGGACTGAAATCCACGAGCAAGCTAGGATTTCTAACCAGCCCTCTCAAATCCAAGGCCACAGCTCCATGTGCTGAGGTGCTGATTTTCAAAAGAGGTTGCTTGATGAGAAAATCAGTCATGAGGATAAGTTGCCTCAAAGACAGCTTATTTATTTTTATGTAGTTTAGCAAATTTATAGCCTGCCTTTCCCGCCAAAGATACCCAAGGCAGCTTCTTTGCATTACCACTCTCTCCCTCTTCAGTGCACAGAGGACTAGCATGTGCCTGGTGGAATCCCTGCGTAGGATTCTGCGATGTATGCTAACTCATGCCACCAGTTTGCATGGAGCAACAAGCTCAAACACACACAGCATGCTGTGCAAAGTGAGAAGGTTTCCATTTCCCACCCTCTCTCAATTGTCGAAAGCACGTCAAAGTGCAAGTAGATAAATAGGTACCGCTCCGGCGGGAAGGTAAACGGCGTTTCTGTGCGCTGCTCTGGTTCGCCAGAAAGCGGCTTAGTCATGCTGGCCACATGACCCGGAAACTGTATGCCAGCTCCCTCGGCCAGTAAAGCGAGATGAGCGCTGCAGCCCCAGAGTCGTCTGCGACTGGACCTAATGGTCAGGGTTCCCTTTACCTTTACCTTTAAGACAGCAAGTAGCAGGTGTTTCCATGCCGGCTGTAGAAAGTGGGTTCCCTTCCACTGCAGCTGGCATAGGAATGCACCCTCTTAGCAGACTAGTCTTTTGTTTTTCTGTAAGTTGGTAACTTTTGTTGCCTTATTATTTACAAGATTGCTGTATCTTCTGACTAAAAGTTCTGA